>NW_024730529.1:542500-826079 GCF_018991925.1 Homarus americanus
CTTCCCCACCTCCTAGCTAGCTTACTAATCTCCCCACCTACTTTGATTTATGACCACCTCTACTAATTAATCTCCCCGGGACATCCATAAACTATTCACCCCACCCACTCATCAAGTAATCTCCCAACCCATCTCTAGAGTAACTTCACTAAGCTTCCTAGTCACTTTTTCTCCCCTCCTTACGTCTTCACATTCTTATCTCCCCGCTTATTTATCTCCCCAGTTATCTTCTTACCGTATTTTCTCTTAGTTTCTTAAGTGGAGATAGCTCTCTCTCTCTCTCTCTCTCTCTCTCTCTCTCTCTCTCTCTCTCTCTCTCTCTCTCTCTCTCTCTCTCTCTCTCTCAGCATCAGAGAGAGCGTAGCGGCAGCAGGAACTAAGTAACTTACCACCTCTCACTCCTCTCCTTCTCTCTACCTTCTTCATTCTCACCCTCTTCCTCCTTCTCATTTTCTCTCTCACTCTCACCTTCTCCATCCCTCTCCCATATAGCGCATCAGCGAGGGAGTAGCATAACGGTAGTAGTAGAGGAGAAGACAGAGTATCGACCGGGGCGTGAGCACCACACACACACACACACACACACAGACACACACACACACACACACACACACAGACTACTCGTGGGGGGAAGGCAAAATCAATGTTTCCTAATTATTTAAGGCTAGAGCCAGCGGCCAACGCAAAACGCCTGCGACCGCTATATAATGCTTCGGGGGTCACCGTGGGAGAGAGAGAGAGAGAGAGAGAGAGAGAGAGAGAGAGAGAGAGAGAGAGAGTAAAATGAGCTGGTGTGATGAGATGGTGAGGAAGAGACAAGGAAAACGAGAAGTAATGGGAGAGAGGAAGGTGATGGAGGTGTGTTTTTTATGAGGTGAAAGAAGGATGGAAATGAAGGAAGGAAGGAAGGAAGGAAGGAAGGAAGACGCGAGGAGTGAGACAGTGTTTTAAGGTGGTTTAAGTGGCAGACAGACAGCGGATTGATCTGGCGGAGAGGAGAGCGAAAATTGACAAAGGTCGAGTTTACATTGAGTCGATGGGATGGGTGAGGTGTGTGTGTGTGTGTGTGTGTGTGTGTGTGTGTGTGTGTGTGTGTGTGTGGGAGAGGGGGGTAAGTAAACATGAATCGATGAAGGAAAAGAAGGAAGAGATCGTGGTGAGTGAAGGAAGCGGGAAAGAAAGATGGTGGAATGGTTAGAGATGAAAGTGTGTGTGAGACTAGGATGAGAGAGAGAGAGAGAGAGAGAGAGAGAGAGGATGAAGAAAGGAATAGGAATAAATCTAAAGAAAGGAAAAATATAAAAAGGAATCAATTGAAAGAAAGTGAGAAAATAAGTTGGAAAAATAAGAGGGAGATACGCGAATGGGGTGATAAACAGACGATGGAATGAAAGTGAGAAAAGGAGATAGGTAAAGATTGGAATGGGGAGAAGGTGGAAGGAATGGGATGGGAGTGAGGAATGAATAGGTAGGAAAGAAAATAGATGGGTAGAGATTCGAGTTTGGAAAAGATACGTGATATGGGATGGAAAAGGATGATGGGAAAGGCGAAAATTGATAAAAGATATATCGAGTCTGACGTCTGAATTGAGGTGATGGGATGAAGAAGAGGATAAGGAAGAGGTAAGGGTTAGAAAGAGGAAAATAGTGAAGAGTAGAAAGATGTAAAGGGGATAGAAAGGGATTGATGGAGACATGAAGAAGAAAAAATGGAGATGAAGGAAGAAATGAGAAGAATTGAAGGAGGTGGGAAGAAAAGTGTGAGAGTACGTATGGATGAGGAAAACAAGAAGAAAATAGATAGGAAAGAGCGTGGAAAAGCTGGGATAGAGAAGGGAAAGATAAACAGGTGAATAAATAAAAATACATAAAATCGAATTATTGGATACACGAAAATACATTGGAAAAGGGAAATAATAAATGATACGAATAAGAAGAAGCAGTTGCACCGATAATCAGGAAGGAGGTGAAAGAAGAGAGTAAAGGAGACTAATTATATATTGATAAAAATGGAATTACGTAGTTTGTTATGAAAATTGAATATAGTAAATCATTGGCTTCTGTTACATATGTACTTGGAGTTCTTGGTGCGCTCTTACATATAATTGTTATTGCATATGTATTGTACATTTAGTTGTTATTGCATAAGTACATACGTTTATGGTTATTGCACATGTACGTACACTTGCGTTTATTTGTGTGTGTACGGTTGATAAGGACGGTCCGTGACTGGGTAAATCAATGATGAAATGATGGCATACGCTTCGTGATGTGAAATATATATATAGAAAATTGATTAACTGAAGGGGCTGGAGAGAGAGAGAGAGAGAGAGAGTGTCATCAAAGAACAGGAATAAGAGTGGACATGGAACTGAAGTAACGTAACAGTAAGGATGTAAGAAAAATGGAAAGGAAAGAATAAATTAGCCGGATGAAAAGGATGAAAATTAGACTAAGGAAACGAAGGAGTGGACAGGAAACGGTAAAGAGTGAGTGGAAAGGGGAGTGTGAAAGCAGAGGTCGTAGAGGTGGGGAGAGAAAGGAAGTGGAGAGGAGAGGAGAGGAGAGGGAAAAGGAATGGATGAGAGAGAAGGAATTATGAGGAACGTGCACGTTTATTGGTCGGAGAAGATCAAAGAGGGGATACTCGCGACCAATCGTAATGAAGAGGAAGAGGAAGCAATTGGGCGACGCGGAGGAAGGATGGAGAAGATGAGAATTGGAAGGAGAGAAGAGAAGAGTAAGGGAGGGGAGAGGGGGTGAAGGAATGAGGGGAGAGAAAAATAAGGGAGGGGATAGGGGAGAAAAGTAAGGGGAAGGGGGAAAGGGAAAGGTGAGGAGACAAGGATAAAGGGAGAGTGGGGGCGGAGAAAGGAGAAGAGAGAGAAGAAGAAGAATAAGGGGAAGGAGAGGGGTTAGAGGAAGGAGATGAGATAGAAGAAAGGTTAAAGAGGAGGGAGAAGGGTAGCGCGGGGAACGGGAGGACTGTATAAGGTTGAGAAATTGATGAATTGTTTACGAATGAAGTTATAAACAAAAGCGAAAATAAGTTAGGGATTAAAAGACAAAAAGAAAATGGCGATGGTGGACATTTTGTAACCTTGTTGATAATTGATTAGGAGATATAAAGAAAAAACTGATAAATAATGATCAAAACAAACTAAGTAAAAATAGTATAACTGTAGGTAATGTGAATAAACAGAGTGGAAAGATAATCATAATAAATAGGGAAATCGTAAGAAGATGTAAGGAACGCTAGGAACTGGGATGAAAGGAACAGAGGCATATGATGATTGATGATGATGATGATGATGATGATGATGATGATGATGATGATGATGATGCCTAAAGGGAACGCAATAAGGAGAAATAACAGTAACAAGAAGAAAGGGAGAAGGTAGAAGGATGAGGAAGAAGAGAAGAAGATGCGGAGGAAAATAGCATTTGATGATAATTTGATGTAAAAGAGAGGAAGAGAAGAGGAGACTAAAGTGAAGGGAGGGTGAGAGGGAGGGTGGAGAGTGTGTGGACCAGAGGGTAGTCAAGACGAGGAGGTAGAACACGACTTGTGGGTGACCCTCTTCTAGTGCTTAGGAATATGATCACGACGAATTATCTCTCTCTCTCTCTCTCTCTCTCTCTCTCTCTCTCTCTCTCTCTCTCTCTTGTCAATGAATAGCTCTTTTTATCCTTTGAAAACAAAACAGGTTGGTGGACAAACTAACCCAGCCTAACCTAACACAGTTTTCAGATATCTAACTTACACAAAATTTTGTTTGCATTAGTGATTTTAAATCGTTTTAATCCAAGTGGGATAATTTTCACCTTCCTGAAACTAAAGTAAAAAAAAAATATATATTGATAATTGCAAAATTGAACGTGTGTGGCGGAGACGTTAGCTGGAGGAACGGCTGTCGTCAACGGACGCTGGAGAGGTAAGGGAGAGGGTGGGGTCCTGGGGGAAAGGAATGGGAGGGGAGAGGGTTCCTGGAGGTGGCAGGGGAGGGGTGGGGGGGCTATTTACCGCGTCGCGGTCCGGTTTGAATTTCGCGCGTCATCCGTAGCAAGCGATGAAGGGGAGGGGAGAGGAGAGGGAGGAGGTGAAGAGAGGGATAGAGGGGGTGGACCCAGAAACAATAGCGCGGGTTGACAAGTTGTCCATAAAACCGGTCTTGGAGGGCACTTCCTTTGTGGGGGTTTTTCTGAATAGCTGTGCTTAGTCGCGGCTTGTAGTGCGTGGGCGTAGTATTGACCCGCCCACGCTTAAGGGCCTTGTTGGCTAAGTTGTAAGAGAGGGGGGTGAGTGAGGGGGAATTTTTTTGAGCTCTGATTGGCTAGTTGGTGCCTCTATTAGTGTGGTGTAACTCCCTTAGCACACTCACACACGCAGACTCAAGTACACTCACTCACTCACTCACGCACACTCACGCATTCACTCCTTCTTACTTCTGTCTCTTCTTCTGTTCTTTTCCTATACCTTATTAGTGTGCTTTAACACACACACACACACACACACACACACACACACACACACACACACACACACACACTCCTCTTACTTCTGCCTCTTTTAGTTCTCGCTCTCTCCTTTTCTCCTCTCTTAGTCTCCTTTACTCCTTAATCCTCCTCTTCTGTTCTGTCTCGTTCCCCCTGTCTCTCTCCCTCTCTACTATCTCCCACTTTTCCTTACTGTCTCTTTTTCTCCTCCATCGTTTCTCATCCCCCCATCCTCTTTCCCATTTTCTTTCCACTCTTCCGTCCCTCCTCCTTATTCTATCCACCCTTCTCTCTCCCTCCCTCCCTCCCTCCATCCATCCATCCATCCATCCTCTTTCTTCTCCCTCCTTCCTTCCTCTTTCTCCCCACTCTTCTCTCCCTCCTTCCTTCCTCTTCTCCCCACTCTTCTCTCCCTCCTTCCTTCCTCTTCTCCCCACTCTTCTCTCCCTCCTTCCATCCTCTTCTCTCCACTCTTCTCTCCCTCCTTCCTTCCTCTTCTCCCCACTCTTCTCTCCCTCCTTCCATCCTCTTCTCTCCACTCTTCTCTCCCTCCTTCCTCCCTCTTCTCTCCACTCTTCTCTTCCTCCCGTGTAACATTACAGGGTAGACTCGTGACCTGATTGGCTGACAGAGCATCAAATTGCTCTTCTCCTATTGGTTACCAGCTGCATCCTCTACACCTTGAGCGGTAGTTTGAGAATCCTCGCTTTTGTGCCCCTCAGTCCCTCGTGGGTGTATTAAGAGTGTTTGTGTTGATGTTTATCTGTTTGAGTGTGTTTGGCTGGGTGGTTTGGCGTGTGTATGTGTGGGTTTGTGTGTGCAGACGGGCTTGTTTGTATTTGGTTGAAGAGAGGTTGTGTGATTATGTATGAGTTTGTGTGTGAGGAAGAGAGAATGCATGTGTGTGTGGGGGGGGTCAAGGGCAGAGGTCTATGTGAACGCTCAAGCATCAATGGCATGGTGAATAAACGCAGAAGAACGTCATTGTCATGTTCTCTTGACCTCTCTGATAACTCGTTTTTTTTTTTAATTCTCTTCTTTATTATTTTTTCTTGAGGTAGTTATTATTTCTCTTTATTTTAATTTGTTCTTTCTGTAATATTATGAACTAGTGATAATCGGTCTTTTTCATTCTGTATTCTCAATATTACGGAGGGGAGTGGGTGAAGAAAGGTGGGGAATAGGTGGGGATGAGAGAGGAGGGAGGGACCTTCCTCGATAATGGGGAGGGTGGGAGAGGCGTACTATTGTTATCGTGTTGAAACTAAGGAGGGGAAGGGGGTAGGGGAGAGGGCAGAAACTAAGGAGGGGAGAGGGGAGGGAAGAGATGTAAGGGGGGGTACCTCAATGCACTTCATCCAGGTAATTATTTTAGTGAGAGAAATACCGTAGAGAGAGAGAGAGAGAGAGAGAGAGAGAGAGAGAGAGAGAGAGAGTCTTAATGGACGGAACCACACTGGAGAGAAGCCAATCTAAATAGCGTCTTTACCTCACTGGAGAATCTGCCAGCAGTGTCTCGCTGATTTTTTCTACCCGGGAGAGATGGAGGAGGAGGAAGATAAGGAGAAAGAAGAGGAAGGAGAAGAAGAGGAGGAGGAGCAAAGGAGGAGGAGGATGAGAAGGAGAGAGAAGAAGAGAAAGAGAGGTGGAGGAGAAAGAAAAAAAGAGGAAGATGAGGAGAAAAAATAAATGAGAAGAAGAAAGAAGTAAAATAGAAAGAAGAGGAAGAAGAAGATGGAGGAAAAGGAAGAGTAGTAGGAGGTGGAGGAGTTAAGCTAATACTTGGGTGTGTGGGGGGGGGGGGTGTTGAAGTCTTGTTCCTGGATTCTTAAAGTGTCCTACATTGAATTTTCCTCCCAAACTGGAAATAAGTTACTTTTTCCTTAAGAGGCTCGTAAGTATAATATTTTCTCGTAACTGTAGATAAGAGATCGTATCTAACTGTCTCACTTAAGCTACTACACATAGATATATTCTCAAAGGATCGTAAGATAAATTCAACCTTGACCACTACAGACAGACAGACACATACTCTCCTTAACATAACTTGGGTATGTGGAGACTCAAAATGGCCACCAAAACGAGGATGAGACTGTACTAGAGCCGTTCATTCATCGCCAGTTAAGAAAAAAACAAAATCACTTACGACTGTTTGGGAATGCTCTGAGCCGTACAGTAGCCAACTTGAATTAATTTGCCACAAGTCAACAACATCTTAGATCCTGCAAAAAAAAAAATAATAATTCCCTTTTGGGTCGGGCGGGTGGATGGAGGGCGGAGGATTATTATTTTACTTAATACTTTCTTTTGACAATATACTCTCTCTCGAATTTATTATCACTGCATTATTTAGTATTTAACCTTGCCTTACTTCCAATAGGTCTCTCTCTCTCTCATATCCTACGCTGGGGACGAAACTGAGGGATTTATTTCATCCTACCATGGGCGGAAACCTACCGCAGGAAATTCAGGAAATGATAACTGCCGCAGGATACCATAAGAGGCGTCCTGACGGCCACACATTCTCAAAGATAACTTACAGTTTTTATTTTTCTCGTAACTAAGTATAGGGAATTCTACTTTATTTGTGGAAGTTTCTGGGAATTTTAATTTATTATAGTAGTCTCCGGAATTCTGATATAGTAGTCTTTGGAATTTTAGTTATGATAGTCTGAAGAATTTATTAGTTATGAATCTTGAGAATTTATTTATATGGTAGTCTTGAAAATTAATCTGAGTTATGGAGGTCCCGGTGCTTCAATTTATTATGGTATTTTTTTTATTCTGATTTAGTTATGGTAGTCCTTGGAATTTAATTTATTTATGGGAATCTTGGCATTTTTAAATTTTTATGGTAGTATTTAATTCTGATTTAGTTATGGTAGTCCTGGGAATTTAATGAACATATACGATATGAATTAACAAGAATCGCTATTTCTGCAGTTGATGAATTGAGTTAGTAAGGAATCGTTCTTACATCAAACAGTTAAGGGAAAAAAAAATCTATCTTACGACCAATTCAGAATCCAAAAATCTACCGTAACTTAAAGGAATTAGTGATAAGTATTGTTGTATGGTACATTTACGAGAAAATAATAATATCTTACCATCGTTTGAGAATTCCTGTTGTGGATTCCCTTGCGGTGTTACCCGGAACCTATAATACATTCAGGTTAATTAGTGGATACCTGGGCGTAAATCACAGGGTTAAGGAGTGTCTGTATTAAATGGGCCGAGAATATGTGGTTTGGGGGTAATTTGGTGATTTAAATGAGTCAGGGGGTGAATAAAATGTGATAATGAAGGGAATTAGAAGATAAATTTGGGATTGGAAAAATAAATAAATAAACGAGATGGTAAATTTGGGTAAATAAGATAGTTGTTAAGATAATTAGATATAATTTATTTATTTTAGGATTAAAGATGAAATAATAGATAGATTAATTGGTAAATTTGGGGTTGAAAAAAGAAGATAATTATGAAAAGAATGATATAAATTTGTGGTTAAAAAAGATAACAATTAATTTATGGTCGTCAGTGATTTAGATATTCTGTTAACTGGTAAATAATTATGTTTATTAACTATTGATTCAGGTAAACAATCAGTTATTCGGTACATTAATCATTGATTCAAATAAACAGTAAATGTCTCGATACATTAAATACTGATCCAGTTAACTAAATGATTCAGTAGTTTACCTGGTGAATCTGTTCATTAGTAAATAAGTTAATACATTACCTGGAGAGTCAGATTATCAGTAAATGATTCGGTATTATAGTAAATAACTAATCATCAGTAAATTAATATGTAATGGTGTTTGAAACTTGAGTATAAATTAAAATTGTATAGCATAAAACTTTCTAACTCGTGAACTAATTCTTAAATGTAAAGGATAATAATGTATGGCTTAAGTACTGTACATATACAAGTTAAGTAGCTATCTAAGTAAAGTTAATACACCTGTTAAGTAGTTGAGTAATGAGGACAAGAATGGGACAGTGAGTTAAGTATTTTGTTTAATGCATTAATATGTGTGTGTGTGTGTGTGTGTGTGTGTGTGTGTGTGTGTGTGTGTGTGTGTGTGTGTGTGTGTGTGTAATATCCATAATTTACATCAACATATAACAACAATATAATCCTCAACATTTACACAGTAATTAAGGGTATATATGTAATCTCCTATAAAGCGATTACTGAGATAAAATGAACACCGCTTTTATCAATGGTTCAGGACCCGCAGAAAAAACTCCCTCAGGCAGTTAGTCAATTAGAGGGTTTTATTTTTTTTTTAACTATTATTAACAATATTTATGGCTGCCGCGTTCTGAAGATTGAACGATGGGCCTGATTTTTCAATTTTTTTTATGAATTTAATTTTCGTTATTGTTTTGCATTGTTCCTAGAGAGAGAGAGAGAGAGAGAGAGAGAGAGAGAGAGGCTGAAATTGTAAATAATTTTAATCAAATTTGCATTAAGAATTATTATAAAAATATATAATACTAGAATTATAAAGTCAAAACTGGCACCACTCATTGTATCTCTCTCTCTCTCTAAGATGGCATATTTCTCCCTCCTCCAACCCCCTCCCCCTCTCTCTCTCTCTCTCTCTCTTCTCTCTCTCTCTCTCTAAGATGACATTACAGTATTTCTCCCTCCTTCAGCCCCCCCCCCTCTCTCTTTCTCTAGCTAGATGGCAATATTTCCCCTGGCTGTGCCATTGTGTAGGGGAGAGAGTGATGTATGACAGGGGGAGGGAGACTTTAACGTTGACCCCCGCCCCAGGAGTTGGTTCATTAGGGGAAACTTTACCCTCCAGTCGGGGGAGGAGGGTGGCAGGGAATTTTCCCCCACCAGAAGTACTTGGGATTTTGAAGTGTTATTGAAGATGGTAGGGGAGAATCTCGGAAGAAATTTTCCCTATGACTCTGGTTTTTAAAGAAATGGGGATTTAAATCTGGTGGTGGAGAGGATTTAAAAAAGGAGATGGTGAATTAAAGGGGATTGGAGCTGATTGGGGAAGTATCTAGGGAAGAGAGGGAGGCAAAGATTTTAGCTGGATTTACTCTTGCTGGGGAGAATTTACGGAAAGTGATAGTGATTTAGAGGGGGATTTATGCTTGCAAGGGGAATATCTAGGGGAGGAAAGCAAGGGATTTTGATGGAGATTTAAGGTTGCGGGGGAGGTAATTAGGGAGGGAGTCAGGCAGGGAGGGAGGGATTTTTGCCCCACCCATAGGCTCTAGGATTTAAAGGGGGGATTAAGTCGGCGAGGGAGGAAGTGAATGGCCTGGGGGAATAGGATTAAAAGAGGAGAGGGTCCTACCTGGGATGGCCGGGATGCTTGATACTGTATAATATCTTGTGGAGTCTGGGGAGCGAGAGAGAGTATCGGTAGTAGTAGTAGTAGTAGTAGTAGTAGTAGTAGTAGTAGTAGTAGTAGTAGTTGTTGAAGATATATTTAGAATGGTAGTAATAGTATTTATGATAGTATTAGTAACAGTATTAACAGAAGCAGTAGTGATTATCAGCAGTAGGTAACAAGTGATAGTATTAGTGTGATAATAATCCGCAGTTTATACCTTGAGAACTGTCGGACTTGTCTTAGATCAACAACACAGAGTAAACACTAGAGTCCCCGCAAGACACCCATCACCCCCTCCCCACCCTCCCCATCCCATCCCATCCCCCCTCCCATCCTCCCCACTCCCCCTCCCCACCCACCCCCACCCTCCCCACCACCCCATCACCCCTCCCCACCCTCCCCTCCCTCCCCTCCCTCCTCACCCTCCCCTCCTTCCCCAGCGAGTGCTAAGACCCCTGGAGTCTTAGTGGGAGACCAGGTGGCTTTTAGTCTTATATGGGGAATCCCCACAGAGTGCTATATAGGGGTAAAACTTAGGCATGAAATGGATTATTGTCTTTTTTGTTTATTAAAGGCTTTTATTTATATATGTTCTATAGGTTGAAGCATCACCTTTATGATACTGTCACCTGCTGGGAATTACCGTACGGTTATTTTATTACTAAATCTGTATTACATCCTCAAAGTTGTTACATGAAGGTAATTACTATACCTGTACTTATTACCTATACCTGTACTAGAAAAATGCATCTCCTCTTAAGATAATGACAACATAGAGGAATTACGAATGTACTAATTACCTACAATACACCTGTCCCTGTAGTGACAAATCCTAACAGAGGTATCGTCTCTTAGTTTCGTCGCCCGAGTTATTTTGGTCGTGTAAGTGAAGATTAACACAGGTTTTGGGGTGTCGGTGTGTCGTCAGGATTTTGGTCGGGATAATCCTAAGAGTTGCTATTGTTGACATTAGTTGAGTCGTTTTTAAAAGCCACCTTTCCACCACCTGTGTGTGTGTGTGTGTGTGTGTGTGTGTGTGTGTGTGGATATAATTAGGAAAGGGAGGAGAGAAAGAAGGAGAGGAAAGAGGCAAATGAAGAGAGAGGGAGATAAGAGCGGCAGAAAGGATAAACTAATCATCCATCTTACCACCAAGCAAAACACACACACACACACACACACACACACACACACACACACACACACACACACACACCACCTGCCCAGCCTGTATCACTTTACTCCCGCATAATTTCACTAAAACATTAAAACAATTACAAACCGGACCTGTTTTTTATCGTGCCTTTAACGAAACAATCATACATACATTATGCTCTAATTACCTTAAATGGTTTTATAAATCATCTCATAATTAAATGCCAGAGGGGGGAGGGGGAGAAAAATTACCTGGCAGGTACACACACACACACACACACACACACACACACACACACACACACACACACACACACACACACAAACACCATCAGTTATATGCGTGGTTGTGATTCCTGACTCCCAATTACAATTCCTGATTCCTAGTTGCGATTCCTGATTCCCAGTTGCATTTCCATTTGCAATTATTGACTCCCAATTGCAATTTCTGATTCCTAGTTGAGATTACTGATTCCCAGTTGCAATTCCTAATTCCCAATTGCAATTCTTGGTTCATAGTTTTAGTATTATGTTTTTGGAATTTGTGTACAAGAGTTATGCTCAGTTTTTGTTGACAAGAAGTAAATAAATGAAACATTTTCAGTATATCCATTAAAAGTTGTTATTAATTAATTATTTATTTTAAACTGGAGATGAAATTAATGTATTGGATTTTTATTTCAATTTCTTTGTGTTTGATTGTGTCTGTCTCTCATGCTAAAAGTATACCTGCAACAAACACACACACACACAGACACACACACACACACACAGACACACACACACACACAGGTAAGCATAACAGAGAACGCTTAGACAATACAATGGGCAACTCAAGTAAAACAAGTGAAGTGTGGGCGACCCTCAACTTAAGTTAAAATTATGTTAGAGAGAGAGAGAGAGAGAGAGAGAGAGAGATGATCAAACACACATGAAGAGTCTGACGTCATTAATATTCCACAACTCTCGTCAGGGCTTCGAGTTCTCATGTCCTCCAGGTGGTGTCAGTTAAAGATATATATACCTGTGTCAGTCAACTCCATCTGGTGTGTCAGCTCTATCAGGTGTGTCAGTCAGCTATATCTGGTGCATCAGTCAGCTCTATCAAGTGTGTCAGTCAGCTCTATAGATATTCACGATCTGCATTAATTAATTAGCTATATAAATATTATATGTGTATTTCAAAGACCTCTGTATATATCACCTGTTGACATCAGAGCTCTAAATATATACCAGGTATGCATCAGTAAGCTCTATAAATATAACTGTATGCGTCTGTAAGCTCGTTCATTACACTCCATCTACGTCAACAAAATCTATAAAATATATCGAAATGAGTTTGTAAACTTTATAAAATAATATTATCTCAATACGACAAAGAGTTCTATAAATATTTCCCCACAATAACGAAGATAAAACGCGCTATACCTAATCCGAAAAATTAACCCCCCCCACACAAAAATAAGAATAAATAAATAAAAAATTCCACCTTCCTCCCCGCTGAGAAAATTCCCACTATGGAGAGAGAAAAAAATCCCCATTGTATAAAAAAAAATGATATAGATTAAAAAGAACATAATTAAAGAGCCCGGCGTACATCAGGGTCAGGCTTTGGGGTCCTCACTGATTCTCGACACGGGGGCCAGTTTGACGGTCCATTTCCCAAGGGGTCATTAGGGCGGTTCTGGCGATCTTTTATTTACTGGGGGGAAAATAGTCCTTCTCAGCTCTCTCTCTCTCTCTCTCTCTCTCTCTCTCTCTCTCTCTCTCTCTCTCTCTCTCTCTCTCTCTCGTACTTACTGTCTCACCTCACGATCACTGGGTTAAGGTGAGTGGGTGTTTCTGGCTCTCTGATGACTGTGTGTGGGTGGGGGAAGGGAGGGTGGGAAGGGTGGGAAACGCGTGAGTGGATGAAGAGAGGGAGGGAAGGTAGGAAAGATGGAGGGAGTGATGGGAGGAAGTAGAGAAGGATATGTGTGGATGATGAGAGGGAGGGAGGACGGGAAGGGTGGGAAAGGTGTGTGTGGATGGAAAGAGGGAGGCTGAGTGGAAAGGATGGATAGAAGGAAGGAGGGTGGGAAAGGTGTGTGTGGGTAGAAAGAGGGAGGGAAGGGTTTGTGTGGGTAGAGAGAGGGAGGGAAGGGTGTGTGCGTGTGGAAGCAGGAAGCGAAGGTGGGAAGGGAGTGTTTGTGTGGGTGGGTAGATTTCATGGAGCTGGGACGGGGCATGTGTGTACTGTCATGTGTGGGTGTCACATAACAAAAGCAAGACTTAGACACACACACACACACACACACACACAACCAATCATCTAAACTCGCTCTCTCCTTTGGTGCTAGACTGTTTTTTTTTTCAATATTTTTAACCCGTGTTTAAAGATTTCACATGTTTTTCCTTCGCGGTAAAAATGTAGATTTTTTTGAGTGAGATTTTGTTTGATGGAGTTGTTTATTTATTTCTTTGATCTCTTATTTACCGGGATTATCTTAGTGTTTATGTTTGGAATAAACTGTTTATACATGCACGTATTTTACACATTTTGCTCAACTTTTCCTTTTGTGTGTGTGTGTGTGTGTGTGTGTGTGTGTGTGTGTGTGTATGTGTGTGTGTGTGTGTGTGTGTGTGTGTGTGTCTTGGTTCTTGTTCTCAATAATTCACTCAGCTTTGGAAAGGAAAATCTAATGGACAGACGGACGGACGGACGGACGAAAGTAATCCAATAAAGCCTGGACAAGTATTTGTTTCGCGTTACGTAAATATAAATAGTATAATAGTCGTAGCATTAATAGTGGCAGTAGTAGCAGCAGTAGCGATACCTCTCGGAATGACTCGCTCTACTCAGTGCCAGGACCCAGTGAGGCATTAAGAGACTCTCACACATCAAAGTGAAGGGATTCTAGTGACGAGGGAAGTGTGTCAGGACTCAACCACATGATCACCAAGATGGCTGGCCTGTGTTGAAAGGCCTCAACCACCTCTCGTGTTCATGATTTGCGTTAATTTATATGTATCTAATATATTTTATGTCAGTCTGTCTTTATGTATATTAGTCTTCATATTCATAATTATATTATTATTAATATTTTGTTATTGAATCTGTCTGCATTACCTTATCTTTAGTATTATATACAATATGTCTTTGTGTGTGTGTGTGTGTGTGTGTGTGTGTGTGTGTGTGTGTGTGTGTACCAATGATGATCTCCCGGTGAGAGGCGATGTCCAAATGCAGAAGTTTTGCCAAAACGTTCAGCCAATCACTGACCAGCTCCACATATAAACAAGTGCAGAAACCTTAGATGCAAAATCAATAAACGTTTCAGCCAATCACTGACCATCTCTACAAGTAAACAATTGATGAAACCTAAAACGTTTCGGCCAATCAGTGTCCAGCTCACATGTAAAGAAATACAAAACCTTTTATTAAAACGTTTCAGCCAATAACGCCTCACAATCTATCTATGTCAATAAATAAGAAACCCCGAACGCTTCAACCAATCACTGGCCATCTTTTACACGTAAACAAATGCAGAAATATTCCAAGACGGTGTCAGTATCGCTGTGGGGGAAAGTTGACGAGCGGGAGTGTAAACTGGTGGTAGTTTCTCACCTGGTGAGTTTATTGGTAGAGAGAGAGAGAGAGAGAGAGAGAGAGATGCAGATATAAGGTGTTGAGAGATACAAAAATGAAAATGAAAAAGAAAATTAAAGAGAGAAAGAAAACTGAAGAAAGAAGGAGAGAAAGTTTAAAAATCCAGAACACGACAAATCAATATGAAAGAGACAAATTCTTCTTTGTTTTTTTATTTCAATGGATTTCGAAGGTTCCCCCTCTTATCTTGTTTGTGGTGACGTCATATCACAATCTGTTGTTATGAAATATCAGAAAGACATTGGGTAACTTAAAGAGGGGAGAGGGGGAGGAGAGTGGGGCGATGGGGTTTGGGGAAAAGGAAGGGGGAGGTGAGAGGAAGACAGGGGGGGAGGCGGAGGAGGAGGGGGAAGGGGAAATGAGAGAAGAGGGGACAGAGGGGGGGTTTACGAAGCATCAATTTCTTGGGTATAAAGGGAGGGAGATGACAGCCAACTAACTATAAATTCCCAAAACAATTGACCATCGACAAAACCTTCCTCTTAACTCTCCGCGATGCTCACTTGTATTGCCGATATCCTGTGTAGTAATTTCCCCGCCATCTCTTAAATCCAGTCGCTAGAGGATCCGATACCATTTTTTTTTCTCTGTGTAGAATCTCAATAACAATTAAAATGTCTGTAATTGATTCGAAACCTATATGAAGGAAAAGGGAAGTAATGAGTGTGATATATATTTTTTTATCCTTTATAAGAATGTCTGATTGTGTGTCTGTATTTCAGTAACAATTAATATCATTGTAGTTGATTCGAAATCTATATATAGACAAGAAAGCTGGTTTGTTATATTTCTGGAACGTATTCGAACCTTTCCGATTGTATTTTTGTCAAACTCATTGATTCGAAACTAATAAAAAAAAATATTGGTGTGTTATTTTTATGTAACGTATTTGAACCTGTGTAAGCGTGACTGATCGTACATTTGTCATACTTGGTAATAATTGAAAATTTTTTATTGACTCGAATTCCGCAGTAGAGATAAGTGTGGATAAGAGTTTCGGATCGGCTGTGAACCTGTACCGAGCGTGTCCGACACAGTGTATTATTAGAAGCTGGGTAACAAGTAGGAACTCAATGATTCATTCGATATTCAAGTAAAAATAATAATTATAACAAAACAAATATTAAGAAGAAGAAGAAGAAGACTAATTGAAGAATATTATGAAGACAAAGAGACAAAAAATAAATGAAACGGCAGTGATGAAGAAGAAATATTTATACAGACGACTGGTAAAACGTGATCAGAAGGTACACAGGGGTGGCTCAGGTCTCAGCAGGCAGCTCCACAGTGCCATGACCTCTATAAACTCTACACTAAGGCTCGGTAATTGAATCGAAATCCATAAAAAGAAAGTAGACTGTAGCTCTGGGGAGACACCTGTAACTGGATCCGAACCTTTAGAACCATTCTCGTTTCTTTCTCTGCATGGTACCGTGTCTTGCTCTCTATAAATTGTAATATATATTGTTTTTTTAATCTAAATATATAATAAGAAGCGAATGTAGTTTCGTAATATGCTTGAAAACGAATCCGAATCCTTATCGAGCGGGTTCAATTCTTTACTTTTGGTAATATATTTTCATTTTTTTTGTAAGTTTTTATCTAATTATAAGTATTTGAATCGAAACCCTTAACTAGAATAGACTTTAAAATTGAATCATTCTTAAAGGCGAATCAAAACCCTTACATGCGGGTTTTAGTCTTTACTTACATTGGATGATGTCACTATAAATTCTAATACAGAGGTGGGAGGTGGGTGGGGATAGGGGTGGGAAGGGGATGGGGGATGGTGGGATAGGGTAGAGAAAAGTGAGAGGGATGTTTTAGAGCAGGGAAGAATGCTTGGGTTGTATCTGAATCGGAATCCTTAAAAACAAATACACGGTTTAAACTCCATTAAATTCCTGAAGACGAATCAAAGCCCTTACAAACGTGTTGGATTCTTCCCCCCCGGGCGCGCTGCCTCACTCCACTTATACTGAGTGAAACGCGGGGACCATAATTGCTCTATTGTGAGGCAGGATCTCTCTACTGACCACTGCCCTCCCTCCTCTCCTCACTTACCATTGTTCCTCTCATTATTTTTTCCTCCAGATCTGTTTTACTCCCCTTCTCTGCCTTTTGATTCAAGTGTTTGTTTATCCTCCTGACTGACAGACGGGCGTATTGGCTGATGGCTATGTATTAACGAGTCATTTCTGGTTTGATTTTTTTTTTTAAGTGAAATTTCGTGGGATTTTTTGTTTTAATTGAGGGATTTAGTGGTTTTATTTTTAGTTCACCTGTATGATTTTGTTGACACGATGACTAATAAACAAATGTGTCGGGTGATGGCTGTACTAGAGAGTAATTTCCTGTCTTTTCCCTTGTTTTTTTTTTACAGTGAAATATTATTATTATTATTTTAGCTTGTTTACCTGTCAGCTACATTTGTTTAGCTGATGTAATTTATAGCTGATATTCATTATATTATATACTGTTTTAGTAGCCACTATAGCTGGTGTAGCTAACTTGCTTAAAGTCAGAGAGCAACAACCTTGTATCAGTCTTCGATGGATGGTGGCTGGGGAGAAGGGGGGAGGGGAGGGAAGGGGTGGGAGGGGAGTAAACATCTGAGGAATTTCACTCGGCAAAAAACAATTCACCAAGAGGAGAACTTTGAACAAGGCCGTGGTGGAGGGAGGGAGTGAGGGATGGAAGGAAGGAGAAAGAGGAGGGAAAGGGGGGGGAGGGGATCTAGTAGCCCTTCAGATGAGAAACTTGTAACAAATTTAAAAGGGTATTGGGATGTGCTTGACGATCCAAAAGGGGAGGCCTAGGTTACCTGCAGTCTTGAGTGATGTGAATAGTCAACTCTCTCTCTCTCTCTCTCTCTCTCTCTCTCTCTCTCTCTCTCTCTCTGCTTTTGTGATTTTCTTAGCGGCCTGGGTGGGGTGAGGGATCCTTTCATGGGTGGAAGAGGAATGGGAGTGTGGTGGGTGGAAGAGGGATGGGTGGGAGAGAGATGGGAGGTGTGAGAGTGGTGAGTGGGAGAATGGTGGGTGGGAGAGTAGTGGGTGGGAGACGGATGAGAGATGAGAGAGGGGTGGGTGGAAGAGGGATGGGAGAGTGGTAGGTGGGAGACGGATGAGAGAGTGGTGAGTAGGAGAGGGATGGGAATGTAATGAGTGGGAGAATGGTGAGTAAGAGCGGGATGGGAGATGGGAGAGGGAAGTGAGAGGGATGTTTTAGAGTGGGGAAGAAAGCTTAGGTTGTAATCGTCTTGGGGGAGTTGAGTATCTCGACCTCTTTACTTCCTGGCCTTAATGAGCGGCGCCTCTCAATTCTCTTCTTTTCTCTTCTCTTCTCTTTTCTCAGTATCTATCTATCTATCTATCTATCTATCTATTTATCTATCTATCTATCTATCTATCTATCTATCTATCTATTTATCTATCTATCTATCTATCTATCTATCTATCTATCTATCTATCTATCTATCTATCTATCTATCTATCTATCTATCTATCTATCTATCTACCACCCATCACCTAGACATCCATCTCATATTACTGTGCAATATCAATTAAGCACAATACAGCAACCCTTTGGATTCTCGATACAGTTATCTGTAAATTGGTTGTGTCCTCAGAAGCTCTAGCAGTCAATACTTGGGTTCATTAATGTCGCAATATGTCAGGGAATTAATCTTGTGTTTCGTGTCAGGTCAGAGAATTTTAGCAAGGTTTTAGGGGTATTTGTGTGTATATTTTTTGGGTGTTTAGGAATTTTTGTAATGATGATGATAATAATAATAATAATAATAATAATAATAATAATAAAAAAAAAAAAAATAATAATAATAATAATAATAATAATAATAATAATAATAATAATAATAATAATAATAATAATAATAATAAATGACATACTGCTAACAATAACTCCCATTCTACTTTTGTTTATTTATTGCTCTTTACTCATACGTGAAATAAGACAAAACACAAGTGGGGGGGGGGTTGGAGAGGGGGGGCGCGCGTAAAGGAGTTTGTGCATGACAGAAAAAAAATTAAACTTCGCATGACAAAAAGAGAGAGAAGTGGACAGAGGTTCGTGAGACAGAAAGAGAGTCAATCAGTACCGTGCATGATGGAAAATTAACTTTGTTCATGCATGGCTGAGAAAAAATTGCTCCAGTACACGAGATTAAAAAAAATATATATTTATACATATATTGTCGTTTGCAAATGGCATCAAGAACGACAGTTTGTGACACGGTAGAAGTTACTCTTTGACGCACACACACACACACACACACACATAACTGAAAGAAACCCCGCAAAGTGGAAGAAACGCGACTGCAAGAATCCAATGTTTTTCGCACAAATGAAAGAACCCCCAGAGTTTTTTCACGAGCAAAAGAAGCCTCCCTTAAATGAAAGAAATAACATTTACTTCCGAGACCGCAAGAATCCAATGTTTTTTCTTTTATTTTCACGAGCAAAAGAAGCCCCGCTAAAATGAAAGAAATAACACCATTTTCACGACCAAGAGAATGCAACTCGATTTGTTCCCGGAGACGATGAAACAACGGGACTGTGTATGACAAAATAGCCAGCCTCCGACCCAACCGAGAAGAACTGTTTTCCCTTAGGGTCGAAAACTGTGGCTGTGGAGACTAGCATACCCGCCAGAGCTGCCACGCTGAGGTATAATGGCAACATAATTCTATCCCGGAAGTCTTATATCGCTATTATGCTCACTGAGGACTTCACCCTCCACATTTTCACGGGTAATGGCGGATAACATAACTTGAGACTCTCTCTCTCTCTCTCTCTCTCTCTCTCTCTCTCTCTCTCTCTCTCTCTCTCTCTCTCTCTCTCTCTAGCTGTTTTTTCTTAAATTTTCGGAGGTGTTTTGGTTCTTCACGTCTACCTGTCGGCAAAGGTAATGCCTCTAAGATTTACCTGTTGGAAAAGGTATCTAATGATATAGGGTTTACCTGTTGGGAATCTTAATTGTTTTGTGTATACCTTTTGGAAAATGTAACTAATGACTGGGTTTACCTATCGGGACAAGTAAAGTCCTTTTGAGGTTTACCTGTCGACAGTTGTGATTAATGAATAGGAGTGTACCTGTTAGGAAGAGTAATTGTTCTGGTTTTGTCGGAAAAGGGAACCAATGACTTAGGTTTACCTGTTGGCGAAGGTTAATGCTCTGCGATTACCTTGTATAGACAGGTAACTAATGGTTATCGTGTACTTGTCGGCAAAGATGGATGAAAGAGGTAAGACAACCACTAGTGAATGAAGAAGGAGGCAAACGAAGGAAGTCAACCACCAATGAAATAGTGAACCATTGAAATAAGATAAACCCAGCGAAAGAATCCATTGAAGGTAGACATCCACTATTGAAAGAAACCAAAGAAGGCAGAGAACCCCAGCGAGAGAAGAAAAACAACTTTAGTGAAAGAAGCCCACGAAGAAACTCTACCGGTGAAAAAAAATTAACACTGAAAGAAAAGAAGACTACCCTCAGTGAAAGAAGCCAATGAAGGATGACAACCACCCCTGAAAGAAAAGAATCGCCAGTGAAGGAAGAAAGAAGGTGGGAGGCAGCCAGTGATGGAAGGTGATATGAAGAACGAGTCCATCACCTTTAATACGTAGGGAAGGTAATTAGCATCTACTGAAGACTCACTGTAGCTGCTTCTGGGATCCTAACATTCTATAGACCGGACGATAATATGGTAGACTGGTCGAATATATGGTAGACTGGTCGAAGATGTGGTAGACTGGTCGAAGATGTGGTAGAGTGGCCGAATATATGGTAGACTGGTCGAATATATGGTAGACTGGTCGAAGATATGGTAGACTGGACAAGATATGGTAGAAAATAAACAAATCTTCAACAAGGAAACACACACAAACATGAATTTACAGAGACAGTAAACAAACAGCTTTAAAAGAAAGAAAAACAGAAAAAACCCGGAGTGGAAGTGTTCCTCCTCCGAAGTGGTTAAAATCGTCTGACTGACAACCTCGGTGCCTTCTTTCTTTCCCTCCCTGGACGACGTAGCAATAAATCGATGTGAATACTGGGGATAAAACTGGGTCCAGGGCAGCTTGGGGGTCCCCTAACCCTCCTTCCCCTTCCCTTAGGACACCCTCCCCTTCCCCTCTCAGGTCCCCCTAGGATACGCCACGTGCGAGCCCACTAGACACACACAGGCCGTAATCATCACCCGGACGACCACCACCACCATTTCGTTTTCCCCCAGTCACTGCTCCACCTTTTTCTGGGAGAGGGCGGGGCCAGTGCCGGCATTTGTTTTTCCCGCGTTATTTGCTTCAGTACTTTCGCACGTTTTTGTTTTCCTTTTATTTTCCTGCCACGAAAACGGATAGCTTCCGATTAGTTTTACGGGGTGGGGAGGACGGTTTAAGGTGAGATGACTGACTTTTGATTTTTTTTCTTAACTTTGGTCGCAGTTTACGTTGAGGGAGTCGAAAGGTATACATGATTTTTCACCCCGCGTAGTCAAAGTTCCCGCAGCTGACCACTGTCCATGACATCCCCCTCGCCACCCTTTATGGTGTTCGTTTCCGCTCGTTCTTGCCTTCGGTCGATTTTTCCCCTTTTGGATTTTCGGTCATGTTTACCCCTAAGCTTCAGGTAGTTAATGAAACATCGGCTGATTAAACTGAGAATTCGACTACAATGCGTTGTTAGACCCGATTCTTCATTTTTCCAAGCCGACAGAGAGCTCAGGCAACAAATTGGACTGGGTAATCGGATACAGCGGTCACGCGCTGCTTGTCCGCGATGAGGTTTGCTCGTCTGTCCAATTGCCAACTCGGGAAAAAATTGAGTTCATTTTTTTTCCATTTTCCTGAGCTGTACCTTTACAGACACCCCTCCCCCTCCACATACCTCTACCCCTCACCCTTAAAAAATAAAGTAAGGCAAAATTCTCACCTCTTGATACTCCCAACACACTAATACAGACTATTGTTCTCATCATTATGGACCGGGAATAGCAGGAGCTCACCACTACAAGAGACACACAGTTAATCCTTATGGGAATTAACGGGTGGCTGAGGGTAGGGGAGAGAGGGCTCTTACAAGTCAATGGGATGGACAACAGAAACAGCTGTTGCGTCTTTTCGATAACAGGACGAGTGTAAGCGAGAAATAATTGCCGTTGTTGGGATGACTCTGGTGACTGTTGATGGGAGGGGGGGGGCGTGGGTGGATGGAGAGGAGGGAAAAGAAAGTGCGGGTGGTTGCAGAGGAAGAGGGAAGGTGGGAGAGGGTGGGGAGGAGGGAAGGATGGATGTGGGTAAAGGAAGAGGGTGGGGGAAGGTTGGAGTGGGTGGTGAAGGGAGAGAAGGAGGGAAGGGGTGGAGAAGAGTGGGTAGAGAACGAGAAGGAGGAGGAAGAGTGGGTGGAGGGGAGGAGGAGAAGGAAAGGTGGATGGATGAAGGAAGAGTGGGTGGAGGAGGAGGAGAAGGAAGAGTGGGTGGAGGAAGAGAAGAAGAGTGGGTGGTGGAGGAGAAGGAAGAGTGGGTGGAGGGATAGGAGGAGGTTGGCGGCTTGGCTCTTCAGTTCCTCTTGTCATTCAGATTACGTGGTATTGTGTTCAAGTTACGCATGGACGGGTGAGGACAGTGTACGCATTAGTGTTAATATACTTTCAAGGTTGTACAGATTAATTTGGGCATAAAGGGATCATTTCAGTGTGTGTGTGTGTGTTAGCGTTAGTGTAATTTAATTTGTGTATTATGGCGTGTGTGTGTGTGTGTGTGTGTGTGTGTGTGTGTGTGTTTAGTCTTTTATCTTTAATTAATTTCCTTCTATCTTCTTCTTTGTTTCAAAGTAAAACATTGAAAGAAAATTAGATTAAACATATTTTTATCCAATCTTGAAAAATTTTAAGACTTAACTATTTTATTTTAATCTTCTTTCACCTTTCAAATTTCTATCAAGTTATTACTTGATAACTTAGTTTTCGTTCCTGCAGCCTGTAACATTTCTTTCTATTTACAAGTTTGCTGATATTTTTTCCTTCTTTCATCTTCCATTTTTTCTCAATGTTTTCTTACTTTCGTTTTCATTTCCATTGGCCAGATTTTTAAACCTGTTTTTTTTATGAAATTAGAATATTTCTTCATGATACTTATATTCCAATATCAAGAAAATGGTTATTATTTTTTTTCATTTTCGTTAACATCTTCCAATTTTATTATATTTCTGTCTTGCTCTCGTGTTCGCTTCCATAGTCAATTAAGTTTATATATAACTCCAATCCCCTACCAGAGAGGAATCGTTCACAACGCTCTATTTACTCTGAAAACGATAGGGAAATTCCCTGTTGGCACCCCAGCTGACAAAAATGGGAAAAAAAGTACTTTCCACACACACACACACACAGTATTCACGCCATAATACACACACACACACACACACACACACACACACACACACTTCAGTTATATTATTAAACCAATAGTGATAATTCACCTTAATCACGACCATTACTGTACCGCCACAGAGACGATCATTGTAGCATAGTTACCTGGGCTTCACTGTGATTGTCTTACCTACGTCGTGATTGGGTAGGTTGTGCCGCTCAGGTAGGCTGCTCTAATTAAGAGACAGGTGACCCGTAGGGCTTCCTGTGTCGTGGGTAGGCTAATCGAGTCCTCTGTAGGATTCCGCTGGCTAGTTTGTGATTGTGTGTGAGAGAGAGAGAGAGAGAGAGAGAGAGAGAGAGAGAGAGAGAGAGAGAGAGAGAGAGAGAGAGAGAGAGAGAGAGAGAGAGAGGATGAGAGACCAACTCATATGTATACTTCTCAGAGAATTCCACACACACACTTTAATATCCCTACACACTTTCCCAACTTCCTCCACACACACACACACACATCCTTCATCCCCACCCACCTCCCACACACCTCCCCCACACCCCCACCCCACACATTCTCCCCCCACACCCTCACCCCACACATTCTCCCCACACCTCACCCCACACACACTTCCCCCACTCTCACCCCACACATTCTCCCCTACACCCTCACCCCCACACATTCTCCCCTACACCCTCACCCCCACACATTCTCCCCTACACCCTCACCCCCACACATTCTCCCCTACACCCTCACCCCCATTATATCAAGCCTCTTCCCCTTCGAATACATAACTATGGCAGGAAAAACAGCAATTGAATAGACAGTTTATACCAATATCATTCCTTAGGCCTCAAACATCAATAGTCTCCCCCTGTGTAATATCATCCATCAGGGGAGTAATATAGAAAACGAGGGGGATGAGGATATTTTATGGGGGGGTGATGGTGTGTGGTGGCTACTATTGTGTCTGGCTGAAATTGACAAATAAGCTTGTAGAAGAGAGAATATGGAAAGGGAAGACATATGATGGATGGGATGGATTTGTGGGCATAGGATGGGGGAACATCTCCTGCTGCTGATTTTATGAGGTAGGTAGGTGGGGAGGAGGAGGGAAGGTGGGAATGGGGGGAGGAGGAAGTAGGAATGGTGTGAGGGGGGAGGAGGGAAGGCAGAACAGTGTGGGGGGAGGGAGGCAGAATGGTGAGGGGGAGGAAGGGGCAGGAATGGTGGGGGGGAGGAGGGCAGGAATGGGGGGGGGTAGTAATGGAGGAAGAGTGTATTTGTTTGTGTACGTAAAACTGCGTTATTGTATTTGTAAGGGACTGTTTATGTTCTTGTCTATACATTAGGTGTCTGTTTATCTAACTATATGTGTGCGTATGTATGTAGGAGTTTGTATGTATGTGTACCTTATTGCGTGTGTACGTTTTAACACTAAGTGCACGGATGTGTGTTTACCTGACTGCCTATGTGTGTATGTATGTAAGAGTGCGAGGGTGTGTACGCATGTATGTGTAACTGCCCTACTGCTTCCGTGCTCAGGAACATTACAGTGCTTAGCAACCCCCCACTAATTGCGGTGATTACGACCACTGTAACTACCTTAACTGCCCAGTAATGCAACACCACCGCCGGTCTGTAAGTCGCTCCACTGACCTCCCACTGCAAAAATTACACCGTCGAAGCTCCGGGTCATTAATTCAGTGGCGAATTACGGTCATCAGCTGCACTTAAATGGCATTTTAAGGTGATGTACGGCGCATTGGCACGACTCAGTCCACCTCTGTGTGTGTGTGTGTGTGTGTGTGTGTGTGTGTGTGTGTGTGTGTGTGTGTGTGTGTCTGTTCGTGTGTGTCTGTGTGTGTGTGTGTGTTTGTGTTCAGTTCGGTGTGTGTGTTTGTGTTTGTGTGTGTTTGTGTGTGTGTGTTTGTTTGTTTGTGTCTGTGTCTGTGTGTGTGTGTGTGTCTGTCTGTGTCTGTGTGTGTGTGTGCTGTTTGTGTGTGTGTGTGTGTGTCTGTCGTGTCTGTGTGTGTGTGTGTGTGTGTGTGTGTGTGTTTGTTTGTTTGTGTTCAGTCTGTGTGTGTGTCTGTTCGTGTTCATCTGTATTGTGTGTGTGTGTGTGTGTGTGTGTGTTTGTTTGTTTGTGTGTGCTCCGTGTGTGTGTCTGTCTGTGTTCGTGTGTGTGTGTGTGTGAGCTGAGTTGATATTATTTTGACACGCCGAGTGGATGTTTGTCTGCCCCTTTTGTTTCCCGTCAGGTATGGGTCATAGTTCTCTTCCTTACCTGTTTGACTTCGTGCTTGATTATTTTAACACTAAGTTGCTTGATTTCCTGCTCATGTTTCCTTACCTTTTTGATTGCGTGTTTTTGTCCATTGTGTTTGAATATTTTTTCTTGTTTTCTTTAAGTGTTTTAGGTGTTACTTGTTTTATTGTGTTTTATTGTTGTTTTTACTACTTACTTACCTTCTTGACGTTCTCGCTCGCTTTCTTTTTTTTGGGGGGTCGGGTGTGTCTGTCAGCCTATCTGTATCTGACAATGTGTCTGTCTGTCTGTCTAATTGTCTATCTGTCTGTTTTTCTCTGTCTGCCTGTCTATGTACTTGCTTTTACCTGTCTGCAATTCACAAACACACCACAGTATGTGCTTTAATTAACGATAATTTCATATTTATATTTTTGTGTTGGTTATAACGGAGTGAGGAAATTAGATTCATTCTCACATCTTCAGATTACGAGAAATTAAACTATTAAGCTTTGAGAATCAACCTTTACACCGTAGCTTAAGTGAGTCTTTTAGATAATATTTTAAATCGGGGAAATATTCAGCCTTGTAGCTTTGAGAATCTATCTACGAGTCGTAACTTAAGATAGGGAGATAATTTTTACCTTTGGGGAACAATTAATTAAGAAGGTTTGAGAGGCCATCATTATGTTGTAGGTTAGGTGAGTCATTTAGTCCTGTTGTTAGATAGGGAAGAAATTGACTTAAGAAGCTTTGAGGATCCATCTTTGTGTCACAGTATGAATGAGTCAGGTAGATACGTTTTCACAGGCTCTGAAAAGGTGAGAAAAATTAACCCACGAGCCATTACTGGTAACTGGCATCATTCTGTGGCGTGGTGAGTCCCCATATATTTCTACAGACAGACAGACAGAGAGATAGATAGATAGATAGATAGATAGATAGATAGATAGATAGATATATAAGAGAGACATAACATGTTAAGGTGGAGTAATGCGGAGGACGAGTTATGGGGCTGTTTTTCCGTTTTGAAATAAATTTGTTGTGGGGCGTTCTGCTCTCGTAAGCTTTTGAATAAATATACCGCGTGTGTGTGTGTGTGTGTGTGTGTGTGTGTGTGTGTGTGTGTGTGTGTGTGTGACACATATACGAGATAATTGTTACACAACACCAGTACTGAACTTGTTGCCGTATTCTGTATTTCATGAATAAAATCTTGAAATAAAAATGCATTGTATACACTCACAAGCGTTCGTAAAATAAGCACCAGTAGATATGCATGCTATATACACCCTGTTGCTGTAAGTGTTTAAGTGAATATACATTGTGTATAATCCCAGTTTTCGTATGAATGCGAAATACATATTCATTGTATATTTTCAGCGGGGTCGTATGTATGCACTCACAACGTTTATATGAATGCATTTCGAGCTTTTATTTATATGCATTCAGGACATTCTTGTAATTTTTTCAAACCGTACGTGTAAATGTCCTTAAAGCGTTCGTGTAAATATTCTCAAGGCGTTCGTGTAAGTGCAGTTATAAATATGTGTACATTTATACCCGAGGCGTTTATATACATACATACATACATACTATATACATACACACCCAAAGCACCTGAGCACAAATACACACACACACACACACACACACACACACACACACACACACACACACACACACAGACACACACACACACACACACACACACACACACACGACCTTACCCGGCATCGCAACCCCTACCACACGCTTCGAACGACCCCTCTATATCTCACCCAACACAACGACTCTCCACTTCTAACACGACCCCCCCACGCACAATGACCCCTCTCTGAAGCGCACCCCCTGGAATATTCTAGGCCAATAATATTCTGATAAAATGCCAGACGGGCATGGAAAAGTATGCTGGTACCACTTCAGCCCTGAGTCTCCTTCGTTCGCTATTTTATCTATCTATCTATATTCATCTATCTACATCTATCTATCTACTCCATTCATTCATCTATCTATTCATCTATCTATCTGTCTGTCTGTCTGTCTGTCTGTCTTGTCTGTCCAAAAGTCTGTCTGTCTGTCTGTCTGTCTGTCTGTCTGTCTATTTATCTATCTATCTATCTATCTGTCTATTTATCTATCTATCTATCTGTCTATCTATCTATCTATCTATCTATCTGTCTATCTGTCTGTCTGTCTGTCTGTCTGTCTGTCTGTCTGTCGTGTGTGAGTTGGATGTATGGCAAAATCCCTTGACCTGCATTCCCTGACCACTTCCCCTGATTTACTCTCCCTGATTAACCCTCCTTGACTGGTTTTCCTTTAACTGACTCGCCATTGACTGAATCTCCCTGACAGACTCAACTGACTATCTTTCTCCCTTGGTAGACATATATTCACCCTGACAGGAGTTTTTGCGGCCTCATGGTACTTGGATGGGATGTGTATGCAAATGTCCGCCCTACAAGATGAGTTTGGTATATGACCTGTCTAACGTTATCTTCTTCTCTCCGTGTCAGGGAGAAAGGGAGAGGAGGGAGGGAGGGTAAAAAACGGATGGAAGGGGGAGGAAAGGGAGGGAGGGTAAAGAGGGATGTAAGGGAGAGGAATTAGTGTGGGGGTAAGTGAGAGGGAGGGGAGGAATGGGAATGTAGAGAGGGTAATAAAGAAAGAGGGAGGGAGAGAGGGAAGGTAAAACGGGAGAGAAGGGAGGGTGAAAATGAATGAGAAGATGGAAAAGGGAGGGAGGGAAGGAGGGAGGGAGGGAAGGAGGGTGGGCGGGAAATAAAGAGAGATTGCGAAGGAGAAAAAGGGAGAGCACAATGGAATTAGATTGAGTAAAAAGGGTGAGTAGGGTGATCAAGAGAAGAGAGAGGGAAGGAAAGAAAATCAGAAGGAGAAAAATAAATGTGGAGGGAGAGAAAAACTCTTACTATTCCTGTTATTCCTACCATTCCCGCTATTCCTTCCTGTCATTCCCACCACCTCTTTGCCAAGGAGGAGTCTTAAGTGTACTTGAAGACGTGGTGTTGTTACAAGAGTGTGCATGCATTTTAAAAAGCAGAAAGTGTCACTAGTGTTTAGTATGTGACTCTGGAATATTGCTTGTACTTCCAGTTCAGTATTTGACTTGTTGTTGTTGCAAGCACTGGGCATTTAATATTTTTTCTTGCTAATGTCGCAAGAAACTAAACATTGATATTAGCTTATGTTGCAAGCATTGAATATTTTGTAATGGAGTAGTAAATGTCGCAAGCTGTCGGCGATGAAAATTTGGTGTGTCAGTAACGCAAGCAGAGAGTATTTATTTGGTTTGCAAATGTCGCAAGCAAGGAATAATTACCATTTTTTGCTCGTAAATTTAACAGGCACTGAACATTTGATATTTGATCTGTTAATGTTGCAGGCACTCGACGTGTTGTATTAACTGCTGGGTGTTGGCTATATATTATTATTATTATCATTATTATTATTATTATTATTATTATTATTATTATTATTATTATTATTATCATTATTATTATTATTATTATTATTATTATTATTATTATTATTATTATTGTTACTATTATTATTTTTATTATTATTATTATTATTATTATTATTATTATTAGTAGTAGTAGTAGTAGTAGTAGTAGTAGTAGTAGTAGTAGTGAATCATTGACCAGATGTTTATTTTAATTTGATCTTGATATATGTTGTGTGTCGGGTGTTGATGAATACCCACAGCGTCATTTTCAAATTCCCTGGAAAAAAATGGGCTGGATAATTAATAGGCTTAAAGTGCCTTAATTAACGAGCGTTCACTTGTCGCGTTTACCTGAACGTTCAGGTGATTAAGAGCCGCGAGTTTTTCTCGTCTCTCTCTGTGTGAAGGAATAATTAATAGAGTTGAGGAGAAGTATTAGGGATGATATAAGCCTCAGTCTGATAATTATACTCGTGTGCTGGTCTTACTAGTTTGTGTAAAAGAATTATTAAGGATTATAGTTTGTGGTGTTTGTTGAATTATTGAAAGGAATTATTAGCATGTTTATATAATATTTTGATAAGTTATTTACGATTTTATTTATTATTTTATATCGTGTTGTGATAATTTATATACTGTATAGAGGACATATATTTTTTGGTCACACACACACACACACACACACACACACACACACACACACACACACACACACACACACACACACACACACACACACACACACACACAGACCAGTTACATCTTCAACACACAGTACATTACACTGAAGAAGCTTGACCAACCTTCCATTAAATTAACTCTAAGGAAGCCGCTACGGAAAAGTTTTAAATATATTCTGGGCAATAAATTCTCTCTCTTGTTGATATATGGCCTGAGGGGTCTTTCGTGGAGGTTATGTTCTGGTAGTACTGTGTTAACGCCGAGGGTCTAGTGCCAAGTTGGTAACGAGTGGCGCCAGGATAGATGATGTATAGGTGGGGGTAATAAATAAGAGGGGTAAGGGGAGGGGTTTAGGGGGTAGGGAAACGGGAGGGGTTAAGAGGGAGAGGGGGAGGGGTAATAGGGGTGGGGTTGTAGAAGAGGTGGTTAGGGGGTAGGGGGAGGGTGTGGGGCAGTAACTTGCTTGTTTGCTTGGACTCGTTGCTTCTTCTTTGAGTTTTATTGCTTATGGGTCTAGATTTTGCTTTTTTATTTGCTTGTTTAGTTACACTGCTTGGTCACTTACATGCGTGTTTGTTTGCTTGGAGTCTTTGATTATTACCTTGTTTTCATGATCTGTGGGTTCTCATTGTGCTTGTTTGCTTGATATTTTTTACTTTATTGCTTTGTTTGTGTATGAAGATATAATATGAAAATTGGAATGAAAGACAAGAGGGTAGAACGCGCCTGCAAGCTGTGTTCCTGTGCTTGCATGCTTGCTTGTTTGAACACATATTTGCTTACTAAGTGTTTGTGTGTTAAGATGAATAGAATATCTTGGCTCGAGCAGGAGGAAGAGAGAGGGGGGGAGGAAGTTGGTGTTCAAGTTATTTTTTTGTGCTTGCGTCATGGTTGCGTGCTTGAACTCATATTTACTTGCTTAACATTGGAGTATTATGGTTGTGAAGGATGAGAAGGAGAGAAATAAGGAGGAAGGGAGAGAGGGAGATAGGTAATGAAGGAGGAAGAGAGGAAAGGAAGGAAGGGTAATTGTTCCAGATCTCTCTTTTTGTGCTTGCATCTTGCTTGTAGTCGTAAATTATTGCTCGTTCCGGGTTTAAACTCTGTATGTACCATTGTTTTCATTCTAGCAAGTGCTTTATGCTTAGGAAGAGTAATTGTTCTTGTAGTTGGAAATCTCATGTAATTTGTCTCTTGCTCTGGGCCTTAAGTTGAAGATACTAGTGATTATATTTTGCTTGAAGTGTATGTAGTGTATATCAAGCTATTATTTATTGATGATGATGATGATGATGATGATGATGATGATGATGACGATGATGATGATGATGATGATGATGTTTAATAGTAAAATACAAAAACGATGGTAATAATAATAATAATAATAATAATAATAATCAACAGTCAATAGATAGACAGTCGAACGTTTTAATCTGATACAGTCAACATGGATTACAGGGTCTCATCCCATAAGCCCTAAGGACCCTAAAAGGAAGATTAGTCCTAGAAAATTTAACCTCTGTGTGTCGTGATCCTTAAATGGACCTGATCTCTACCCCCTCACCCTCCAAAGCTTTAGGTCAATCATGTGATAGGGGAGGTGCAGGTATTTTAACTGTCGGGTACAAGGTGGTGGTTTTAACTGTCGGGTGGTAGGGGTATTTTAACTGTCGGGTGGAAGGTGTAGGACTGTAGGTTAACTGTCGTGGAAGGTATAGATGTTTAACTGGGTATTTAAACATAGTGCCTGTATGGGGGAGGGGTAGGTATTAGGGTGTGACCTTAAATGGTTGAGGTTAAATGGCCTGAGGAGGAGTTCAAAGTCATCCCATAAACAGTTTAGCTAAATGGCCTGACAAGGAAACACAAATACATTACCTAGTGTAGATAAATTACACCAAGAAAGTTATATTAATTTCCTCCTGCAGTTGGTTAAGACTTTAGTGGACCTCCCCCCAAAAAAAAAATAAAAAAATAAAAAAAAATGGTTAAAGAGGACCGGCAGTGATCGTCCTTTCTTGTCTCACTGTTAAAATATTCATGGCTAACAGATTACGACGTGGGCGCCTCAAGGGGTACACCCGGAAAGCAAATAAATAAGATAGATTTACGAACACTGAGGTAGAAATAAAATGTGGAGAGGAAGGATGACGGAAAAGAAGGAGAGGGATGTGCAGGAAGGAAGGGAGGGGGAGGGGGAATGAGAAAGGGGATGAGAAGGGCATTAGAAGTATTAGGGAGGGGATAAGGAAATGGAGTAAGTAGATGGAGAGAGAGAGAGAGAGAGAGAGAGAGAGAGAGAGAGAGAGAGAGAGTGTGTGATGTAAGTGTGTCCTGGTACTAGAATTACTGAGGTGTTCATATATCACACATGACACCTTCAACAAATACTAACAGGTTTTCAGTGTGTGTGTGTGTGTGTGTGTGTGTGTGTGTGTGTGTGTGTGTGTGTGTGCGCGCGCATCAGTAAAATATGGCTACTGTCCGCTGTAGACTTCACTAGCTGAACCTGCTGAACCGGTGATGATGTTTGTAGGTTAAGTAGGTTCTTGTAGTAATTGGTCTCTGTTATGGGTTCCAGTTCTAATAGGTCCCACTCTTATAAGGCCTCAAATCTAACCAAAAGTATTAGGGTTATTATGACTAGGAAGCATTACGACTGGGGCCCACTAAAATTAGACACACTGATATTAGGCCCCATTTAAAGAGTTACCTCCAATACCTCTAATACATTATTAAGGGCGGTCTAGTATCTGTCAGTGGCTGTGTTAGACTGTACTTAGGAAAATTAAATCCATCTCGCGGTAAACCTGGATCAATGAAGGCCAGAAAGACAGCTCTGAATCCACTCGTCCACCATAACCCCTGAGCAGATCACAACTTACAATATACGAGTAGAATTATTATCACTACGTCTTATGTAAAGAAATACCACAACAAGTCCAACATACTCAAAAAATATCCCTAAGTCCTACACGAAAAGACACCAGAACAAGTCTTAGGGAAGAAAAATAATTCCGAGGGATCTTAACAAAGTTGCACACTCCTGCAACAACAACAACAACAAAAATTTTAGAGCGCCCCGCGTCTGGTGTCTTGGGCGCCGCGTTCGCCTCGCCTCTCCCAACTTAGAACTCTGAATCAGAAGTTATGAATGGGGGACTCAAATTTGGCGTAATTCCCCAACTCTGGAACTCAGCGGAACACATTAATTGAGTGGTTGTGTCTGAGACTGCTGGGACCCGCCCGCCTAGCAACACTTAGGAGATGATGTTATTTACCTGGCCAGGTGTATTCACTCCCTGATACACTTGTAATTAGTGTTTAGGAATCCGTGTTTTTCCTGGAGAGTTTAGGCATTAATGCGAGATTTCTCAGTCTGGCTCCAACTAGCAACATTTAACGATGTTGTTATTTACCTGGGCAGGTGTATTCATTTCTTTATGTATCTGTAATTAGTGTTTACGAATTCGTGTTTTTCTCGAAGAGTTTAGGTAAATAGACTAATGTTTATAATCTATTTCTGGTAAGATTTCCTGGTCTGGACTCAACTCGCCATATTTAACGGTATCATTTTTGTATACCTGGGCAGGTGTATTAATATCTTGGTTTTGGTGTAGCTAGTGATCATGAATCCGTGTTTATCTTAAGGAGGTTTGGTGAATAGCTTAATATTTATTCCTTTAAGAGTTCTCTGCCCAGATCCTCAAGAGTTTCCTAAGTGATTTTTCTCCCCTAACTTGAGGTAAGTCCAGGAGAACGTCTCTAATTAAGGTAGAATCTCACACCATTTTTACCGTCAGTTTTGTGTCGTAGCTTAAGTGAGGCTGTTATGATCCCACGACTGAAGAGGGTAGAGTTAACGTATGAACTTCTAGGTATGTGTCTTTGTGAGGCGGTCAAGTAGTGTTTTTAACTTTCCAATTACGAGGAAAATTAAGCCTTAGCACTTTTAAGAATCCATCACCGTGCCGAGCTTAAGTGAGCGACTGAAAGAATGTTCTTACAAATCCACTTAGGAGGAAATTTTAACTTTACAATCCTCTGAGAATACGTCGTCGTGTCGTAACTTAGGTGAGCTAGTTAAAAGCGTTCATACATCACCAGTTAGGAGGAATATTAAACTTTACGAACCTGTGAGAATCTTGGCCAGGGTGATTTAAGATGGTCAAAGATGTGATGAAGTTGGTAACTGGGCTTTGTAGAGATTAAATAAGACTCGTCTGGTCTGGGTGCTGCCTGGGCGTCTTGGATTTAATTTTGTAAGCGAATTAATCCAGGAGGTGACTGGTTATGTGGGCCCCACTTCTAGGGGACTTCAGTTCTAGTGGACACCCAGAATTAGTGGGTCACAGTTCTGATGTGAGCCATACGTAGTCAGTCTTACCAACACAGTCTTCTCTCATAGACCAAGTTTTACCAATAGTGACGTCATTTCACCTCGATCTACATTGTCACCAAAATATTCAGTGATACCAACAGGGAGTAGAACCCTCTTTTGTGGACCAAGTGTTACCAAATAGGAGAATTGTCCCTCTATACCCCATTTCCTCCTGTCGCAGTGTTACCAAATGGGAGAATTAGTCCCCTTTGCCCCATTTCCCCTGACACAGTGGTGCCAGATGGGAGAATTATACTCTTGTGTTCTCATCCTGTCCTCCCCTTCCTGACTCCCAATCCCCTTACTGACTCCCAATCCCCTTCCTGGTTCCCCCTCCCCTTCCTGATTCCCCCTCCCCTTCCTGACCCCCTCCGTTTCCCGACACTTCCTCCCCTTCCTGACACAGTGTTGCCAAATGGGAGTATTAACTCTCATTTACCTCCTACCTAACCATCTCCCCCTCTCTTCCTGACGCAGATGGACCATGATACACACACACACACACACACACACACACACACACACACACACACACACACACACACACACACACACACACACACACACACACACACACACGGTAGGGTGATAACTCGACACCACCTCCCTGCCCTGGTACTTTATCGACGTATTAACAGCCGCCAATGAGGTCATAAAGATCATCTTGAGGTGGTAATATCGCTGGCTCCTTCCTTCCCTTCCCACTTCCCCCCCCACCCCAGCACCACGCCTGTATTTTTCTCTTATATTCGTCAAGATAATGTCCAGTAGCAGTGACGCCTCTGAGTGTATTAGGTGGAGGTGTGGGAAGAGGTGATAAGATGAGGAAGGGGGAAGGGGAGGTAGGAGGGGGAATGGGTGAGGAGGGGGAAGGGGAGGTAGTGAGGGGGAAATGGAATAGTGAAGAGGAGGGAAGAAAGGGAATGGGGATGAAGAAACAGAGAGGGAGGATAATGGTCGGAAGGATTGAAGAGAAATGAAGGGAATGGGAAACGAGATAAAAGGGACGGGAATGAAATGGAAAGGGATGATTAGGAGATAAGGGGAGGGGGATTATGAAGGTATAGAGAGGAGAGAAGAAGAAGAGATGGGCAAGGGGAAAGATATGGAAGAGCCTTGAAATGAAAGGGGGAAGAGGAGGGGAGGTGAAGGGAGGGGTGCTTCTGTCTTGTGCCTTTTTAATGGGAAAGAGTAACATTTTTAGCGCCTTGTTCTTAATCTCCCTTTGACGCTCTCCCCCTTCCTCCCTCCCTTTCTTGCTTCTCACTCACCCTCTCCCTACCTCTCACTCCCTCTGAAACAAGTCGTTTTAGCACCCTTCCCATGCTCTCCCTCCCTCCCTCCCTCCCTTTTCCATTATCTAACCTCCCGTTTTCTCCCTCCCATTACCCTTCTCTCCCTCTATTCATCTTCCTCCCATGCCTCTCCTACACTTCCCTTTCTTCCTCTCCCTCTCTCTCCCTCACCTCGTTCTTTCCTCTTATATAGTTCCTCTTCTTCCTCTCCCTTTGTTCCTCCCTTCGTCCTTACCTCTCACATACACTCTTCCTCATTCCTCTCCCTTCCTGCCTCCCTTTATTTCTTCCTCTCTCTCGGGAATCCTAACTAACCAGACCACCACTAATGGAAGAATGGTGTTCACATCTATCTATCTATCTATCTATCTATCTATCTATCTATCTATCTATCTATCTATCTATCTATCTATCTATCTAACACTGGTGAATACACGTGTCAGTTTGGTATACTTTGTTATTTCTTTCTCCTTTTCATTTTTATCATTTTCTTTATTTTCTTATTATATATTCTTCCTCTTCCCTTTGTCTTTTTTTTTCATTATCATCCAATTCTTTATTTCTTCTTAAGTCTTCCTCTTCGTCTTTTACTTGTTTCTTTTTATACCATATCTCTTTTTATATTTTCTTTATTATCTGTTCCTATTTATCTTCTTCCTTGCTTCTTTATCGTCTATCATCTATTCACCTGTTTTATCATCTTGGCTTACGTGACTCATCCCATTATCCGCCTTTCCTCTCTGACTGACCGACAATGTATTTATCCGCGTGAGGGAGTGTTTTGTTTATGCCTAATTCGTCTCTCTCTTGATGCGTTGCCTGGCGTATGCGATAAATCACCACACTAACGCAGCTTTGATTTACGCTGTATATTTTAGAACCAACTTTACCCCCCATGAGGTAATGAGGTATAAGGGTGAGTGCAATCTCTGTGTAGTTTTGCCTCCCTGTTTACTCACTCGTTTAATTCGACCCATCAACCTGGATACACCACCTGAGCATCAGTGAATCTGTATTTTATACCTGTGTGTGTGTGTGTGTGTGTGTGTGTGTGTGTGTGTGTGTGTATGTGTGTTTTAGAGCCAGATTTACCGGGGAGGCAAGTAATGTAGCTGTCTCTGCTAGCCAGACACACACAGCGCTCAGGTAATTGCTGGGCTCCACACTGAATCAGTCAGGTTAATTAATTTTGTTACGATGTGCTGGAGCTTTGATGTCCCGGGGGGGGGGGGCCTCTCAAACCCACAGGTTGAGCCCAGGTAATGCTGTAACTGAGCCACGTTATTCTGTAACTCAACCAGGCAATGCTCTTAAGTAATTCACGTAATAATACAGGTGAATCTTGTAATTCCATAACTTAATCAGGCAATACTACAGGTGATCCTTGTAATTACATACGTGATTTAAGTAATTCTGTTGGTATTTCAGGTAATGTTATAAATATTAAAGGTAATTGTATTTTATTTACGGTAGTTGTGGAAACTGTGAGTAGTTTATCACCAACCTCACATTGTCACAGGTCACTCAGGGGGTCCTCGGTCTGGCCTACACCGGAACATCAACCTTCCTCTGAGTACACCTGTAAAACTAACCTCCTTAATGCTTCAGGCACCCCTTAAAATCATCCCTTTCCCTTTAATGCCCCACTTTATCTTTAATGCTTTAATGCCTTAATGTCCCTTTAATGTCTCACCATCCCTTTAATGTTTCAGGTACTCCTCTAATGCCTCACCGTGCCTTTAGTGTCTCAGGTACCCCTTTAATGCCTCATTGCCCCTTTAATGCCTCAATATGCCTTTAATGTCTCAGGTACCCCTTTAATCCCTCATTGTCCCTTTATTTCCCCATTGTCCCTCAAATACCTCACTGTCCCTTTAATGCCTCACTACGCCTTCAGCGCCTCCAGTATCCCTTTAGTGCCTCAGTGCCCCTTTAAAAGCGATGGATCAACCAATTTTTCTATTCTAAATTGGGGGGAGAGAAAATTGGATTCGTTTGCTTTAGCTGATTGTGTTAATGTTTGCTTCTTTGTTTAGCCTGGGCGTTTAGCTTTTGATAGCTGCCAATGCGATTACCCGAAAGCTGTGGCAGTTTACATCAAAAGCGTTTTAAGGAACTCCATAAAGGCTTTTAGGTAACACTATGAATATTTTTAAGTTACGCTATAAACGTTTTTGATACCATGAGCTATTTTTGGTACCGCTATAAACATTTCAGGTAACGCACTAAACGTTTCAGGTAACACTATAACTGTTTCAGGTAACGCTATAAATGTTTCAGGTAACGCTATAAATGTTTCAGGTAACGCTATAAATGTTTCAGGTAACGCTATAAATGTTTCAGGTAACGCTATAAATGTTTCAGGTAACGCTATAAATGTTTCAGGTAACACCATAAACTCTTTTAAGTGACGCCATAAACGTTTTAACCAACACAATAAATGTTTTAAGGATCACTATATACGAACCTAAGGTGGTCTATTTAGGGGGTCTTAGAGAGCTTAAAGGGACCTGGAGAAGTTAAGGGGACCCGGAGAACCTAAGGGAGAGGCAGAGAATCCTGGGGAGATTTTGGAGGTCCTGAGCAAACTAAGGCCTAAAGGAACTGGGGATGACGTAAGGAAAGACCCTGGGGAGCTACGGGGAGACCTGGGGGAGAGAGTTTGGGGAGACCTGGGGGTTTAGGAAGACCTGTTGAGCTGGGGAGCTTTGGGAGACCTGGGGGGATATTATCTGAAATTTGGGGATACCCGGGGAGCTTAGGGATATTTGGGGAGATTTGTAGAGCTGCGGGAGGTCTGGGAAGGTTGGGGATACCTTGTGGACACCTGGGGAGCTTAGCGATACCTGTAAAGCTTGGGGATACCTGAGGAGAGCTTGGGGATTCTAAGGGGGGGTTGGATGCCCTGGGGTGGAAAAACCAATAATCCAATATGGTTGAAACTTTGCTGGACGGGAATTCCCCTTGTTTCCTCCACCCCGGTGTGTATGTCCTCTCCGTTAACTGCCTCTGTTTAACTCTACCCTGCTTGATTTGGTTTATCTCTCTCTCTCTCTCTCTCTCTCTCTCTCTCTCTCTCTCTCTCTCTCTCTCTCTCTCTCTCTCTCTCTCTCTCCTGCAGATAGTAAGTATGGTCATTCGTACCCAAACTCGTGTTAATATCCTCTCCTGACATATTTTTATTATTATTAGTTTCTTCTTCTTCTTCTTCTTCTTCTTCTTCTTCGTCTTCTTCTTCTTCTTCTTCTTCTTCTTCTTCTTCTTCGTCTTCTTCTTCTTCTTCTTCTTCTTTCCAATTATCACTTTTTTCTTAAAGTTGGAGGTCAGGGGTCAGGTCACAGGTGAAGATTAGAGGTCAAATATATTACCTGGTTTATTAATATACCTGATAATTATTCCGTTACTTTACTCAATAATTGTTCTTTATAATGCGTCTGTATTGGATATTTTTATATTACTTTTTTTCTTACCAGTTATTCTTGGTTTCTAATTTTTTCTGTTATTATATTATTTGTTGTTCTCTATTTTTCTTCTTTATTGTATCTTTGTTATTATTTATTCTTCTTTTTACCGATTTATACATTTTTTGTCGTTTCTTTCGTTTTCGTCTTTCTGCATTTTACTTTATTCTATTTACTCCTAAGTTATTACGTGTCCTATATATTTCCTCTATTCTTTTCCGATTTTTCCTCATTTATCGTTTTTTTTCTCTGTTAATCCTCCTTCACCTTCCTACCATCTTTCCTCCTGTTTCATTATCCATCTTTATTGAAATTTCTTGATATATTTACCTCTCCTGGCTTTATTTACCTCCTGCTACACCCTTTATTTGCCTTCCTCCAGCTCCCCTGTTTGTTAGTCTCTCTTTTACTGATTTTCTCTAAAGCTAACTCAATTTGCTCTTCCTTTTATCAACTCTTCCTTGTCACATTTTTATTGCTTTCCCTCTGTCATTATTGACTTTCTGCCTGTTCCGCTTTTATTAGGTTCCGCCTCGCCTTACCTTACGTTTATACATGCTTCGTATTGTTATCATGTTTTTATTATTATTCTCGTTCGTATTGTTGTACTGGTCTTGAATTTGGCATTATTATGCTTATTATTATTATTATTATTATTATTATTATTATTATTATTATTATTATTATTATTATTATTATTATTATTATTATTATTTTTATTATTATTATTCTTATTATTATTATTATTATTATTATTATTATTTTTATTTTTATTATTATTATTATTATTATTATTATTATTATTATTATTATTATTATTATTATTATTATTGTTATTATTATTAGGTATAATTGTATTAATATTTATATTGCGTTTGTATTTTTACTTTTACTATTTATTGAGTTATACATTCATGCACTCTCACTACACGTATGCACTCTAACGTAACAAACCTGTGCATTCTTAATTTGCACCATGAAATATTATGTGTGTGTGTGTGTGTGTGTGTAAAATTACTTACGTGTACTTTCTCTTTCCTCTTTTAGTGCATTATTAACAATATATATATCTCTCTCTCTCTCTCTCTCTCTCTCTCTCTCTCTCTCTCTCTCTCGTCCCCTTCTTCTCTCCACTTCTCCTGTTCATCGTGTCTCTCCTCCTTTTTTCTCTTCCTTCCTGCCTCACCCGGACAGCTTGTCAGGGCTCTTTCCGTTCCTACATCCGCTTCTCTCCCTCTCTCTCCCACTTCCTCCTTACCTCTATTCTCCACCTCCTTATCTCTCCTGCTTTTCGTACCTCGCCCCTCCTTTTCCCTTTTCCTGAACCTCTTCTTTCCATTTTTCTCCTTTTTCCACTTCCTCTCTCCCTCCCTCTCTCCCTCTCTCCCTACCTCCCTCTCTCCCTCTCTCCCTGCCTCCATGTCTCAACACTTCACCGTTTGATGGAGTTATCAACAGGAACACTCTCACTTACCTCCTCCTCCTCCTCCTTCACGTTGAGCTCTCACCCGACCCGTGGGAGGGACGACTTCCTGCCCTCCTCCCTCCCTCTAGATTGAATTGGGCTTCCGTCCCACTTTTGGCTCCCTCAAGTCAGGACATCCAGACGTCCATGTTAGACACCTGCCTTCCTCCCCTCCTCCAGGTAGGAAGTGTCCACCGCGCCTCACCCCTCACAGTGTCGTACTTTTATGTTGTGTTAACTTAAGTTTGTATCTTTATAAGTTGTTGACCAGCAAGCTGAGATTTGGGTGATTATTATGAATATAACGTGTGTGTGTGTGTGTGTGTGTGTGTGTGTGTTCTAAATTTATGCTGGATAAGGCTGAAATTCGCGCTATTTCTGTTATTTTGAAGGTATATGGTTATATATATATATATATATATATATAAATAAATAAATAAACAAGCAACCTATTTCTCCAATCGATGATATAAAACTATATATATTTGCAGGTGTTTCCTGACTTCTGGCTATACAGTATACAGTATGTTTACACCAAAGACACAGCCAGGTGAAGCGGGGTTAGACGCGGCCTTCTCTCCCCTCCTCCCTCCTCCTCCTCCTGTCAAAGCTCGGCTGTGGTAGGGCGTCAGCGTTTTGAATCGTCAGTAGTTACGTGTTGTCCGAAACCAATATTGACTACCCCACTATTTGCGTTTGGGACAGCGGCAGCAGGGTTCTCCCTCCCTCCCTCCCTCCTCCTTCACCCCTCTCCACTCCTTCCCCTCCTTATCCTCACCCTCCCTCCTCCCACCTCCTTTCCCCCGCCCCCTCCACAGAAGGTTTTGAAATATGAAGGGATTTTTGGGGGGTGCTAGAAGCGTATTTCAATTTGTTATTTTATTTTCTGTTCTTTATTTATTTATTTTTTGTCGTCGCTGGCGTAGTGTTTGTGTGTAACAGTTTGTTCATTTTTCCACATGACTATTATTTTTAGTTCTCTTATATATTTATTGTTGCCTTATTCGTAAATGTGTAATTTTTTGTTATTCTGTGTAGTGGTTAAGGGATTCAATTTATTTTTTTGTAATTTATTCATATATTTTGTGTAATAGTTATTTTTTTTACATAAGTTATTTTTTAGGTGGGACTAATAGGATTCAGATAGCTTTTCCAGATACCAATTATCCCCCTCCCTTCTCTTCCCCTCTCTCCCCATTCCTTTCACCTCCCATCTCACTTCCCCATGCCTTTTCCCTCCTTTCTTTTTTCTACCCTCCTTTCTCCTACTCTCCCTTCCCCCTCTCTCCCCTCATTCTCCCCGTACCCTTCCCTTCCCCTCTCCCTCCCCATACACTTTCCCTCCCATCTTGCCTACCCTCCCCCTTCGTCCCCTCCCCCACAAAAACAGGTATTTTCAACGTGTGTTATTCTTTCCTCACCTTTGCTCAACGATTGATCTTTACCTCGTCCACATATCCAACAGGTAACCTTTCCACTTAACACAAACAGGTAGCTGATGACAAATATGTAAACACAGGTAAACACGATTAAAAAAAATGCAGTGAATAATGATGAAAAATGAAGCAATGCTGGTAAATAATATTGGATAATGCATAATAATAATGAGAAATGCATAACTACAGGTAAATAAAGGTTAAAATTATGTAAATGACAGGGTGATTATACGTAGTTACAGGTATAAAGATCAAAGATACAGAAATACAGGCAAATAAGGGTTAAAATACATAAATACAGGTTGATGATGAATTGGAACATGTAAATATAGTGAAACAGTCGAGAAATATTTATTCTGTAAATTAATGAGAATTTCCATTTGCATGCATTTTTGTTTCTCTCGTTAATGAGGGCAGATGTGTTTTACACCTGCGCTCTTGTGTTTACAATATTCTGAAAGAAAAATGTGAGTCAGTAAAGTTTGCTCTCTCTCTCTCTCTTTCTCTCTCTCTCTCGCTCTCTCTCTCTTTCTCTCTCTCTCTCGCTCTCTCTCTCTTTCTCTCTCAATTGGGGTGTGTGAGCGTTTATATCTCTTTCTGTCTGTCTATCAGTCAAGCTTTCTGTGTGTGTGTGTGTGTGTGTGTGTGTGTGTGTGTGTGTGTGTGTGTGTGTGTGTGTGTGTGTACTCTCTCTTACTTTTTCATTTTTTGGGGGTTATTTTTTTCGTACTCATATCGACAACGTTAAATACGCTCAAAGCATTTACACTTAGCATACGTCAGATAGTTTTCGTTAATATAAATATTTTTTTTCTTGGGCATTATGTAAATTAGCTTCCAGCCCCGCGAGCCATACCTGTTGTAGATCAGTGGGTGGGGAAATATTAACCTCCCCATCTTCACTTTCCTCCCCACCTCCTATTCCACCCCACTTCCATCTCACTTCCCTATCTCCACTTCTCCTTTCTCCCCACCTCCCCTTCTTCCCAACTTTCTCTTCCCCACACTTCCTCATTCCTCACCTCCCCTTCCCCCACCTCCTCTTTCCCCATATCTTACCCTTTCACCAATCTTCCTCTTTCTCTCACTTCCACTTCACCTACCCACTCCTCCCTCTACCCTCCCCTTTCCACTACCCTCCCCTTTCCACTACCCTCCCCTTTCCCCTAACCTCCCCTCCCTCTGCCCCCTCCTTTTTTGTAGGTCGTGGAAAAAGGGAACTTTAGTCCCAACTTTTTATAATCCCCTTCTTCCTGTTTTTGCTTCCTCCCTTCTACTTCCTCCTCTTCCTTTTTCCTACCTCCTACTTTCTCACCTGCTACATTCTGATTCCTGCCTTCTCCTTTCATCCTACTCCCTACTCCTTCCTCTGTTGCTTTCTGATTCCTGCCGCCTTCTTTCTCCTTTCTATACATTATGCCTCTTCCTTCCTCCTCCACATACATCCTGCCTCCTTCCTCTTTTCCATACATCCTACCCCTACTCCTTCCTCTGTTGCTTCCTCATTCCTTCCTCCTTCCTCCTCCATCCTGCCTCTGCATGAGGGCTGGGTCAGGCAACCATCACAGCGCTCAAGACTCTTCCATTCAGAAAATCAACCGAGTAGCCTTTACAACAGAGGGAGGGAGGCTTGACACAGGCGTTAACCTAGCTTTGTTTACATTCTCGGTTCGTTCCCGCCAAATTTTACATTAGCTGATTTTTTTTTTGGCGGGAACTGGTGGTAATTGATTCCCCCTCCAAATTTACTCGTTTTAGCAAGAATTGGTGGTAATAGTTTGTCTACCCCACTCCTGCCTTCCCTAGCCACTCCTCCCACACTCCTTCTTCCTCCCTCCCATCTCCTCCACTACTTTCTTTATCTCCCCACTTATCTCACACTCATTTCCGCCCTCCCTACTCCTTCGACACCCCTTTCCTCCCTCCCCATTCCTATCTAGCCTCCCCATTCCTCTTCTTTCTCCACACTCCCTTCTTTCCTCCCACTCCTTTCTTCCCTCTCTATTCCTCCCACACTCCTTTCCCTCCTCCCCATTCCTCCCCTCCCTCCCCATCCCCCCTCCCTTTCCATTCCTCTCCTCCCTCCCAATTCCTCCCCAATATCCTTCAGAATTCGAACTTTGCCAGTTTCTCTAAAATTTACAGGTGAAAAGAGGAACCGAACATAGACGATATTTCAGTGATGTTCTGTTTCAGTTTAGGATAATTCAGACGGTACTGGTTTCTATTAGTCACTGAGGCATAAAGGAAATGAAACACGTTTAAATTCGACTTTATTTGATTTCCCGTCGTAGAAAGTAGTCTTGGTGAACGCTGCTTAATGACCCTGTCAGTTGAAGCATTATAACCAATAATAAGTGCCATCCCTGTTTAATGACCACTGAGGATCGTAGGTGCACCAGGAAGGAGGGAGATAGAGAGGCAGGGAGAAGGTGAAGATGTTGATTATTCCCAGAATAGAAGTAAGAAGGTTCTTAAGTACCGTCTTCTGAGTACTACCATCACCCCCTCCCCCTGCCCTCCTCCTCGTCCTCCTCCTCCTGGTATAGTCAACATCGATGACCCTCCTTCAGAGAATCATCTTTCAGAAAGGTGCGGTCGAGATTCTTAAAGATTCTTAGTTCATCTATTTTATTTTTATTACTCAGTAACTAACAGTGAAGAGTTCTTGTATGGTAGAGTATCACCGGAATCCTTACCTACCAGACTTTTGGTTGTCTTATATATGTGTGTTAGTTTCAAGTGAGCTGTTAGATGCCTTCTTGGACATTTCACTTACGAATCCTTGATAATTCATCTTAGAATCGTAAATTAAATAGATCAGTTAGATGCGTTCTCACATTTCCAATTAGTTTAAAAATGTAACATAAGAGCCTTTGAGAATTCGGACCCTTAATCCTTACAGCTCTCCGACGTCCTCACTGTCGTGTTTTTTATGCGAGTTGTGATGTGTCAGGTGATATTACCTGTTCGTTTTACACTGAATATTGATCAGTGCTTTTTACCCAGGTAGAGACGTACCTTGAGTGACTAGATTATTTTCCTTATAGTGTAGTGGTTCTCTTGGTTTGACACTGTTATTTTTATTATTTATTTTTTGCATTAACTATTTATTACTTTTTATACTGACTCTTGATTATTTTTTATTCTGGCTATTGATTATTTTTTACACTTTTTTTTGTTTTTTACACTAGAAGACTCGTTATTTGAGGCAGTATTCTTGTTTACATTCACCCTGATGTCGTCAAGTGTTTTATTATTCTTAACATCATCTCTAGTCTCAGTCTACCCTTGCGTCATACTCTTCATCTACACAGAATATAGTAAAAGCAGGAGACTCACCCACAACACTTCATGCTCTTTATTAACTCCAGAAACGAGTATTGGAATTCAGATACACAACTCCGGGCAGCGCATTGTGTTTTGATAGTCGGAAACGTTGACAATCTTCAGATATTTCACGGTCAGCTGTTCCATCAAAAACAATAATTACAATCGTTTCTGAGATAGAATTGTCCTCACCATCGGGTATTCCTGGTCATATGTGCAGCTCGGAGCCTCACTGTGTCTTCTGATAGGCCGGAACGTTTGTCAGTTTTCATACATTTCACAGACAGCTGATGGTAACAAACGTTTGTGTGTCGTTCCCATCAACACCCATCACGAATGAACTGTCAGATGGTTCCCGAAGTGTCATCTGTGGACATATCTCTTAACCAGTTGACACGTGTTTCTCTTCAAACGAAAATACGGAAACGTGTTTGTGTGTGTGTGTGTGTGTGTGTGTGTGTGTGTGTGGGCTCCTTTACCATCTGATGCTCTCCCTAAAATGTAAACAAACTTTGGTCTGCCCTCCACATCACGTGCTCTTGAAAATGTATAAAAAATATTGTGGGGTTCGTCCTATCAGCTGTGTTTACGAACCTAAACGAAAAACAGTAAAATAAACGTTCCTGAAATTAATTGCGAATAGAATAGATACAACGAACAATGATAGTGACAAATGATAAGTAAATATAGTTATTAAAATTTTAAATAAGTAAAATGATAAATACAAAATAATAAAATAATAAATAGACTAATAATAAAAATAAACATAATAATAAAAAGTTAGTTAATATTAACTAAGATAATATTAATCAACAGGTAACAATAAAGAATAAAATAACGCTGACGATTAATTAGAACGTAACAATAAGATAACATAAAATCACAAGGAAAATTTTCATCCCTCACATAAAAAAAATTCGTTGTCGTGTCCTCCTCATGACAGCGATCACTATAGCCAACTGTGAGAAGGACCCTTAGTTTAGACCCTTTCCTGCCCTTGGCTACACTTGTCTGTCCTTATCAGCAAGTGGCACAATGGTCCGGCTGCTTGGTGCTTGCTGCTGCTGCTAGCCCGCCGTACCTCTCACGATAATGAAGTGTGTGATCTCTGGCCCGAGTCACACAACCAGCAGTTGAAGTGAAAAGTAAATTTGGGCCGATCTGATTCAGCGAACTCTTAATGACGAGGGAGGCCGCATTCAACACACGATGGCGAGAGCTCACAGCACCTGAGGGAGGGAGGGATGGAAGGATGGTGGGATGGTGGGATGGTGGGATGAAAAGAAAGAGGGACGGAGGGATGGAAAGAAAGAAGTAGGGATGGTGAAATGGAAAGAAAGAGGGAGAGAAGGAAGGGAGGATGGTGGGGTGGAAAAAAAGAGGAAGGAAGGAAGGGAGGTGGGATAAAAAGAAGGAGGGAAGGAAGGAGAGAGTGAAATAGAAAGGCAAAGGGGGAAAGGAGGAGGGAGGGAGAGAAAGAAAAAAGGAGGGAGGATGGCAAGGAAGGAGGGAGAGAAGAAAGGAAGAAAGGAGGAAAGATCGGAGGGAGAAACGGAAAGAAGGGGAGGAGGGGGAATGATGGAAAGAGGGAGGGACGGAAGGAAGGGGAGAGGGAGGAAGTGTGTGTGTTGGAGGACTTTGATGGTCTCCAACACTAGCGACAGCCGTGTGTGTGATTTTTTAATCGTATAGCTCTCTCTCTCTCTCTCTCTCTCTCTCTCTCTCTCTTTTGTTTTCTGCCTCTTCTCTTTCCTGGGTTTATCTTTCGTTTTGTGGGATTTATCTTCCTTTTGTGGGATTAATCTTTCTTTTTGCGGGATTTATCAATCGTTTTGTGGGATTAATCTTTAGTTACCAAGGTTTATCTCTCGTTTTCGGTGTTTATTCTTTACTCGTGGTGTTTCTCTTTTGTTTTCGGTGTTTCTCTTTCGTTCCCAGTTTTCTCCGTCACACAGCATGTAAAGGGAGCCCAGTAGTCGAGAGCTGCTCTGATTAGTCCAGGAGTCATGACACTGGTTTCTTTTCCATGGTTTCCCTTTGGCAGGTTTCTGTTTTCACCAAGTCCTCGTACCCAAGTTTTCTCTCTCTCACTATTTTTTCCCCTCCCCTCCCCTCTCCTCTCCTCTCCTCCCCATACCCACCAAAGCCAGAAGGGATTTTGTTATTATTTTTAACATCTGTCTGTGTATCCGACTGTCTTGAACGTTGTTTTGCTCTCTCTCTCTTTTTGGTTAATGGGTCTCTCTCTGAAGTGGGGGGGAGGGGGGTGAGGCTACTCAGGTAAATAATGTATATTTTTTTTCGGACAGGTAAGAACTGTGACATGGTGAGCTTTACTTACGACCCAGGTAATAAGGGAGACTCGGGTTGACAGGTAACAAGGGATGACTCATATATATAGACAGGTAAAAATAGAGGTGGGGGACTGAGGTAGACAGTAAGGAAGGGTGGGCTAGGACAGGTAAGAGAGAGTAGACAGGTAACAAGAGACGAGTCATATATAGAGAGGTAACAGGAGGGTACGGGGGTGGGGGGGGTGGCTGGCTCAGGTAGAAAGTGAGGAAGGGGAGTTAAGACAGGTAAGAAAGGAGTCCTGATGACGTTTACCTGAGGTCCATTAGCCCCCGGCTGTGAGTGCTGATGGCTCGCTGTGCCTCAGGTCTTGCCGACAACATTCGACACTCCTGGCACAACCAATTTTACTAAACCGGTTGATAAAGCCAATTTCAGCGCTGCCGTTCAGTTGAGCCAATTACAGGATTGAACCAAATCTCGTTTTCTTTGACTTAAAAGCGATGGGAAGCCTCCGTTGTTGTTGTTACGAGTTTGGCTTTGTGTAATTATTATTCTCCTCCTCCTCCTCCTCCTCCCTCCTCCTCCTCCTCCCTCCTCCTCCTCCTCCCATTCTACCACCTTACCTCCCATTGCCCTTCCTCCTATTCCTCCCTCCCACCCACTTGACTCCCTTTCCCTTGTTTTCATTTTTCCTTTCCTCCCATCTTCCCTTCTTCCCTCCCCCCTCCCTGCTTCCCCACTCCTCCAACTTACTCCCTGTCCCTGCCTCTCCCTCCTCTCGACTTTCCTCTCATCCCTCCCTCCTCCCCATTTCCTTCCCCTCTCCCCTTCTTCCTTTCTCCCCCTCCCCCCCCTCCTCGTGATGATTGTATTAACGAGGTGGCGGCACTTAGTTATCATCCCGGGCATCAGGTGGAACGTATATATGTGTTCTCGTCTCTGTTTGCTGCCTGATTTGAATAATTACTTTGTCTGTGTATGTCTGTAACAATTGACTCCCTCTTTGTGGTGGTTGGTTGGTTGGTTGAGTGAGGTGGTGGTGGTTGGTTGGTTGGTTGAGTGAGGTGGTGGTGGTTGGTTGGTTGGTTGAGTGAGGTGGTGGTGGTTGGTTGGTTGGTTGAGTGAGGTGGTGGTGGTTGGTTGTTTGTTTGCCTCGCTGTAGTGGATTGACATTTTTGTTGTCACTGTTTACGATGCAACACTTCATGCAGGACTTGAGGGATTTAAATATTAATAAAGACTGTTTCTGTCTGTGTAAAGTTGCTGCAGGTTGGAGGAGAAGATTGATATTGTTGTTTGAAAGGTTTATTGATTGATTGAATAATTAATTTGTGTACAGTAGCTTCAAAGTTATGACTGACATAAGCTTCCATGTTGTGAAATGTCTTTATATTCTGTGTAAAGTTTGCTCCAAGTTAGGACTCTCGTATCTGGGTTGTAAGATTTATTTCTTGATTAGCTTTAAGTTGCTCCAAGGTAAGGGTGATTTTTATTAAGGTTTGGTCACTTATTAATTTATTATTTAGAGTAAAGATATACAACTTCGAGCCAACTTTTCTGATCACTTCATGCCATTTCGTAGAGTGTTAGAACCACTCTTAGCACATTATACATGGCTCAAATATATATTGACATTAATTAAAATGTTGTATCGGATTTTTTTTTTTACAGTGGATCAATAATAAATTCATATTGACATTAAATAACAGAGTGTAACGTAGTTTTTCCAATGGATCAATAATAAACTCATAAATTAAATAACAGAGTGTAACGTAGTTTTCCGGTGGTTCAACAAATCACAATTCTCTGCTCCCTTTCCTTAACATTGTATTGAGGGCTGCATCATACAGAACGTAGCTCAAAGCTGTGTTTAGGTCCAGTCATGAGTTCCATTGTTACGTAGTTAAGTCAGTAAGCATATCGACCTTAGTGTCATGATTGTTGGTGGTGAGGTGCACAGAGGCTAGGTAGTCATTCCATTGTCTTGTAGGATTTCACTGGCTATTCACTTTGATGTTATAGTATCATGAACTATTCCACCTTTTTTGTCAAGTTTCACAAAGGCGTTCAGTTGGTAAGCGTTTTTTAGCGGACCAAAGAGAAGTTCAGGGTTTGTTTTCGTCAGATTTCCCTGAGGCGTCCAGTGGAATGACTTTTTTGCGGCCATAAGAAATGTTTTTCGCGGTTTGTTTTAGTCAAGTTTCACAGAGGCATTTTGTTGATGCACTTTTTTTTTAAGATTTTGGATTTTTTTTATCAAGTCTTTCCTGACATGTTTTACTATTTTCCCCTACCGGGAGTACGATCAGCCCTTACTAACGCAGCTATGACAGCTTCTTGGTCAATCTTGTCACAGAATGTTTGAACTAAGAAAGGTCTTGAGGTTAATGAACAAACGCCCTTACACCTGCTGTTCTTTTGTTCACTGAGAGTTCAAAGGACAAATAAACTCCCGTAGATGGTAGTTTTCTCATATTAAACTCATATAAACTGTAAATTTAATCCCCCCCCCCCCTCGTCTAATATCTCAGGTAAGGATGGGGTCTATGCAGGTGAGGTACAGGTACTACAGGTAACTCAGAAAATAAGTTTAATTAAAAACTCTCTCAGTCCAGGTGATGTAAAAGGTAACTTAGAGAAATATCTAATTAATATCGCTCTCAATGCAGGTAAGATAATTGGTAACCAAAGCGTAATTGTAAATCAAGAACATCTTGATTAAAATGACTTAATGCAGTGAGATAACTGGTAAAAAAAATCTATTTAGATCATATTCAGTACAGGTGAGGTAAACGGAAACTTAGAAATAATCCAATTAAGAAAAACTTATCTGCAGGTGACGTAAGGGATATGATAATAACCAAGATAGCCCATATGAAGGTGATATAAACGGTAATTAAGAATAGTCGCTGTACAGGGGCGATAAACGTCACCTTAAAAAATAATTAAGAACACCTTTTATGCTGGCTAGATAAACGATACCTTGAAAACATTAATTAAAGAGTTTCAATTCAGGTGAGAAGTATTTTCCTTAGATAGACTACGTTAATAATAGGGCTTTACAGGTGAAATAAACGATAACTTATGAAGTAACCATTTAAAAATACCTTCAGTGTAAGTGAGATGAACGATAACTTAAAGATTAAATCAATATAAAAATACCGTCCAAGCAGGTGAGGCAAACTTTATACCTTAGAAAAATTTTAATTAAAGATAATTCTCTACAGGTGAGATAACCACTTAAGGAAAAATTGATGGTTTGTTCAGTAGCCGGGGTGAGTTGCCGCTTACCCTGTTTCCACCTGTCCATTCATACCTGTCCTGTACAAAAAATGGCTCCTACGTTTCAGGTTAATTATCCAGGTGTAAAAGTGTCCATTAGGTGGCCAGAATTTTTACTTTCGTCTATATGGATTTTTTTCTGAGTGAAATAGAATACTGAATGATGTAGTTTAGTAATATGTGTGTGTGTGTGTGTGTGTGTGTGTGTGTGTCCTTTCTTTTCAACCTCCACTTCCTTCTCTTCCTCCTCCTCTTCTTCTTCGTGCTCCTCCTCTTCTTCTTCCACCTCCTCTTCTTCTTCGTCCTCCTCTTCCTCCTCCTCCTACAGGAAGATGTTGCACCAGGTACTTTTATCATTGTCATGGCAGGAAGGAAGCACTGAGGGAGAGAATTTTAGGCTCGTATGCCAGCGAAATATGTACGTGGGAGACTTTTGTGTTTAGCTGAGAGACTTTTGTGTTTTAGTGAGATACTTTTGTGTTTAGCTGAGAGACTTTTGTGTTTTAGTGAGAGACTTTTGTGTCCAACTGAGAGACTTTTGTGTTTTAGTGAGAGACTTTTGCGTCAGAGAGAGACTTGTGTTTAATTTAGAGACTTTTGTGTCTGAGAGAGACATTTTCACTCGTCTGATGAATTTGAATCATACATGAGAGATATTTTGACTCAATTAGAAAGAGAGAAGGGAAGATGGCGGCTGTAAGAAAGTGGGGGAATAAGAGAAAATGTGATGCAAACAGAGAGAGAGAGAGAGAGAGAGTAATGCATGATAATGATGTGAGCAGCACCGGTGGAACTTAGGCTAAAGACTTGGTAAAGAGAAAGAAACACATGTTAAAAAATTGTGTAAACTTTGACGGAGAAAATTACCTCACTGAATATAGGTGCAGCAGGACGAAAGAAAACGGGAAACGTGCTACAGTATGAAAGAAAATGGGAAATGTAGTGGAATATGAAAGGAAATGGGAAACGTATGCTGGATGAAAGGAAATGGGAAACGTATGCTGGATGAAAGGAAATGGGAAACGTATGCTGGATGAAAGGAAATGGGAAATGTAGTGCAATATGAAAGAAATGGGAAACGTATGCTGGATGAAAGGAAATGGGAAATGTAGTGCAATATGAAAGAAATGGGAAACGTAGTGCAATTATGGAAAGGAAATGGGAAATGTAGTGCAATATGAAAGAAATGGGAAACGTATGCTGGATGAAAGGAAATGGGAAATGTAGTGCAATATGAAAGAAATGGGAAACGTATGCTGGATGAAAGGAAATGGGAAACGTATGCTGGATGAAAGGAAATGGGAAACGTGTGCTGGATGAAAGGAAATGGGAAATGTAGTGCAATTATGAAAGGAAATGGGAAATGTAGTGCAATTATGAAAGGAAATGGGAAATGTAGTGCAATTATGAAAGGAAATGGGAAACGTGCTACAATATGAAGTAAAATTGGGGAAATATTTCAGGATCTAAGAAAATGGGGAATTTTTAGTGAGAATGAACGGAAATTGCAAAGTTGTGGTGCAGGAGGGAAGAAAATGGTAATTGTGTGGTGTAGGTGAAAGATAGTGGAGATACGCCGAGAGAGACAAGATAACAGAGGATTGGATATTTAAGCTGATTAATAAACAATAACAGTAAGGGTAAGCCAGGAGAGGGAGAGAGAGAGAGAGAGAGAGAGAGAGAGAGAGAGAGAGGGTGGAGGGGAGTGAAGGAAGGAGGGATGGTAAGAATGAGAGAGAGGGAGGAAGGAGTAAGGGGGAGAGAGAATGAGAATGATTAAAAAGAGAGCGATGAAAGAGGGAGGGAGGGAGGAAGGTTGAGAGTCAGTGGGGGAGGTGAGAGGATGTTTGTCCATTAGTCAGCTACACAAGACAACATTTTTTGTTGTTGTTTACCATTTAACCCAACACTCTGCCTCGCCCATCTCTTGTTTATCTTTAGTTTTCGTTTATTTAGTAGTTATTTTATATTTTTTGAATTCATAATTTTATTTTATTTCTTATAATAATTTGAAGTTTATATTTTTTTATTTGTTATTTTTTTATTTACTTTATTCATTTACTTTCATTCTATTATTATAATCTTGTTTTTTTGTTTATTATTATTATTATTATTATTATTATTATTATTATTATTATTATTATTATTATTATTATTATTATTATTATTATTATTACAACCCTTGGTATGGACTGGCGTATTGCTATTGTTTAGGTTTGGTTCAGTTAAATTAGACTGGGCTATGTTAGGATGACTGTGTTCGGTTAGTTGTGCTGCATTAGGTTAGGTTGGGTTATGTTAGGTTAGGTGTCCTTATGTTTACTGTAGGTGAGTGTAGGATAGGGTAGGTTAGGTTAGGATAGAGTTTGCTAGGATTGGAATCTTATTTGATCAGTCAGTGGTTAGGTAAAGTACTTAATTTAAATAATATAATTGTCTTTATATATCACAGAAATGGGTTATTGTAGAAGGTGTGTCTTAGAAGAGGCCTTAAAGACACAATGACCTTTGACCTTCATGTACAGAGGTCACTATAATATTCTCATGTCTTTCATATTGATTCTCTAGTCATGCTGGTGAAAGTCTTTTGCCAATATCTTTTCGCGTTTATGAGATGTGACTGTCCAAAATTCATGCAAGAAGTTTGTGAAAAGTTAGAGGAATATTTTTTTTTTTCGAAAGTTGTCTGGCTGGGCGATCAGGAAAAAAAAGTTAGGGTAGCATAATTGAAAGTGGGAAGGATGATACCGTGGGCTTAAACGGTGTGTGTGTGTGTGTGTGTGTGTGTGTGTGTGTGTGTGTGTGTGTGTGTGTGTGTGTGTGTGTGTGTGTGTGTGTGTGTGTGTGTGTGTGTGTGTGTGTGTGTGTGTGTGTGTGTGTACCAAACCCAATAAGATCTCAGTTCAGTTATATAATTAATCAATAGTTTTCGGAAGTCGTGGCCTCTTTTGTCTCCATGCCGACTGGGAACCCTGATATTATTATTATTATTTTATTATATTATTATTATTATTATTATTTATTATTATTATTATTATTATTATTATTATTATTTTCTTTCCAGGTAAGTGTGCGTTTGTGAATCCAGGTCTTCAACATGGCTAGCTGAGGTGTAAATGAATCTTAATTTAGTGAAAAATATTACGACAAAAAATGAGGAAATTATTACGAGGGCGGCATGGGATATTAGCAGATATTACATAATGACGAGATAAAAAAAATATTATTTATATTTATTTTTGAAGGGCAGAAAGTGTTGGAGGAGTGGAGGGAAGACGTCTCTCTCTCTCTCTCTCTTTTTGTCACATCAAAATTAAAAAAAAAAAAAATCATTGACAAGTTCCCCTCAAAATCGATCAGGTTACAAGGATCATTAGACCCCATTAATATGTTGGACAGCCTTATAGATCTAAGGCATCATTACTAGTCTCTTAACTCACGAGATCTCATCAATTAGACAGGAAAACGTAGCATTATCAAGACGGGGCGAGACGGGGGAGGCAGTGTACAGATGGTGAACTATACCTGCTGTCTACCTGATTCACGGCAGCCAATCAAGGTAGAGGAATTGAATACTGTTGTTGTGTACTGTTGTAATGTATATGTAAACAGTGTGGTGAATCTTTTGTGTGTGGTGGCGAGTGGTGAAGGAGAGAGAGAGAGTTAGTGTAAATTTAAGGAAATTGATATTTATAGTGTGTACTGTTGTAGTATGTACAAAGTGATGATAACTTCTTTTGGATGTGATGGTGAGGGAGGAGAAGGAAGGGAGTAATAAAGAAAAGGGAGAAGGAAGGGAGAGAAGAGAACTATCATAAGCTCGATTAATAAAATTGATATTGTTGCGTACTGCTGTGTGCAAATGTACACAGTGAGGAGTATTTTTTCCCGTCGGTGGTGAGGAGGGGAAGAAAGAGAGAGAGGCGTAAAGAGAAAGAAGGGAGAGAAGAGAGATGATGCGAGATTAAGAAAATAACATAAGGAAATAAGAAAGGAAGAAAGAAAAACAAGGAGGGAAGTGAGTAGACGGAAATAAATTTGGGGAATTATTGGGGAGGGAAGGTCAGAAAATGGGGTTGGGTTGGGGAGGTGAAGCGATAGGGAGGAGCACAGCCTCGTGTTAAGGTCCGCGGGGAGGTGCGTGTCTCCTCTCCTTTACGTTTTCTTTGAACAAACATTAAATGGGTTTTAATTCTGCTGAAGTGTTTTGCCCAGGTTAATGACTTGAGGTGTTTGGTTTATGTTGGGAGGAAATCAAGATGGCGAGGTTTAATGTTTTTCTTTATTAAAAATAAATTATTGGTTATTATTGTTGTAGTTTTTATTGTGCAGTTATTGTTAGTTCTATCTTATGTTATTATTGGTTATTGTTGTAGTTTGTTTTGTGTATTTATTGTTATTAGTAATTTTATTATTATTATTATTATTATTATTATTATTATTATTATTATTATCTTGTGCAAGTAGATTAACAAATGATTATTATTGTTTTATATATGCAGTAATGCAGTTGAGAATTATATATGTTGGCAGGGAGAGTTATATGCCAGAGAGGAAAAATGGAGCAGTGAGAATGTTCTTTTAATGGCGAGCGACGGAAAGATGGGGAGGAAGAGAGAGTCAGAGGGAGGAAAGGTGAAGGAGGGAGAGGAAAAGGACAGCCTGGGGGAGGGGAAGACTGTAGGGAGAGAAGTGGAAGAGGGAGAGGGAGATAGGTGGATCATGAGGTAGAATGGGAGAGAGAGAGAGAGAGCACCAAATAGTAAAAGAAATGGAGTGGAAAGGAAATATTATGATAAAGACGAATAAAGGAAACACATATAGAGGGGAATAATCAAGAATAGAGAGATAAGGGAAGGACAGAATATTTATGTTACCCATGAACGTTTTCTCTGATGATAAATTCTCAAGAGCAGAGGTCAGGCTAGGACAAATATACTCAAATATTCATAAAAAAAAAATCCTCGAAACTGAAGATATAACAAAAAATGACACTGGAAATGGCGTCTAAATTACACTGAGACTCTACTGTACCTTAATTCTGTTTTCTCTTCTTGGTGGTTAGGTTAGGACAGGTTAGGTTAGGTTAGGTTAAGTTAGGTTAGGTTAGGTTAGGTTAGGTTAGGTTAGGTTAGGTTAAGGGGACAAATTTAACTTAGGAATCTTTTAGGATCTTCTGTCTTGTGGTATCGATCTTGGAGTAGATTAATGGGTGTGGCAGACCATTAGTGGTGAAGAATGGCATGATTAATGGACCAGAGGGAAGAGAATAGCAAAGATGGTGCTGATAATGGTGTTAGTGGTGTCGATGGTGGTGGTAGTGGTAATGGTGGTAGGTGTATTAATAGTGGTGGTGGTAGGTGTGATAATAGTGGTGGTGGTAGTGGTAATGGTGGTAGGTGTATTAATAGTGGTGGTAGGTGTGATAATAGTGGTGGTAATGGTGGTAGGTGTATTAATAGTGGTGGTGGTAGGTGTGATAATAGTGGTGGTGGTAGTGGTAATGGTGGTAGGTGTATTAATAGTGGTGGTTGTGGTAGGTGTGATAATAGTAGGTGGTGGTAGTGGTAATGGTGGTAGGTGTATTAATAGTGGTGGTTGTGGTAGGTGTGATAATAGTGGTGGTGGTAGTGGTAATGGTGGTAGGTGTATTAATAGTGGTGGTTGTGGTAGGTGTGATAATAGTGGTGGTTGTGGTATTGATAATTTTGGGTGTGGTGTTCGTGGTGGTAGTGATGGAAGAGAAACAGGAGGGCGAGGAATAAAATTAATGGGGAGAAAGAAGGAGATAGAGATGTAGGAGAATGACAAGAGAACACAATGGGAGAGAGAAAGGAGGAGGAAGAGAAGTGCCGATAAGAATGTAGTACAAAAGAATGATGGAGGTAGGATGGAAGGAGGGCTAGTGTGGGTGGTGGGGAGGGAGGGATGGCTAGATGAAGGGAGGGAAGAAGGAAGGGTGTATGGAGGGAGGGAAATAGGGAGAAAGAGTGGAGGAAAGGAGGACAATGGCAGGATGGAAGGAAGCAGGGAGGATGGCAGGATGGGGGGATGACAGGAGGGAGGGAGAATGAAATGAGAAAGTAGGGAAGATGATTGTGTTTACACCATGTGACGTGGAAGAATAGGAAATCATTTGTGGTAGAAATAATGTGTAGCAGACCTTCCCAGAGACGGCAGGCGAACGAAATTTCCCTGTCGTACTTTGGGTGGAAGGGGAACGCCAAGTGCTGATAATTCCCACGATATAAACAGTCTAATGACGTCTAATTCACCACTCTAGTCTTATGCTGGTGACGGCTTGTGATTGGTTCATTTTCTTTGTGTATATATATATATATATGTATATGAATTTATCTCTACAGCTATTAGACCAATGTTGATTAAACTAAGCAGGCTCATAGTATATCATCCTAAAATACATTTGAAGTTTAGTTACAATTGGACTGGTGTCAAGTTCACAGAAGGTCATCACAACTGGTCAAAGGTCATTTTAGGTGAAAACAATGCTAAAAAACCCCTCTAAGTACAGGTCATTTATTTTTTTGGTTTACGTGTGTAAGTGTATTTATTGATTTACATCTGTCCGTTCGTACTTATTGCCGTTCCATTGAAGTGTTTAGCAATATTTACACCTGTCCGTTCGTACTTATTGCCGTTCCATTGAAGTGTAGTTGGCAATATTTACACCTGTCCGTTCGTACTTATTGCCGTTCCATTGAAGTGCATAGCAATATTTACACCTGTCCGTTCGTACTTATTGCCGTTCCATTGAAGTGTATATTTACATCCGTCCGTTCGTACTTATTGCCGTTCCATTGAAGTGTATTAGGTTATTTTACATCTGTCCGTTCGTACTTATTGCCGTTCCATTGAAGTGTATTAGCAATATTTACACCTGTCCGTTCGTACTTATTGCCGTTCCATTGAAGTGTGTTAGCAATATTTACACCTGTCCGTTCGTACTTATTGCCGTTCCATTGAAGTGTGTTAGCAATATTTACACCTGTCCGTTCGTACTTTCATTCTTGCTGCCGTTCCTTCCAACTGTATTAGCGAGATTAAATAAAAATGGATCTAGCTGAGAGGAATAGCATTTTGTTAGTAATTTTTGTGGATCTTTGCATTACGTCATTAGTTAACTGGAATTTTAAGGTGTGCAATTGGTTTTTGCACCTGTGAGGGTTACATATCTCATACACTATACACATGACTTGGTGTTTTAGTTATGTTTTAGTTAGACCAACGCCCTTGTTAACTGATCTGATTGATAGATATATTTTGAGATTGAGGGATTTTACTTTCAGCCTTAATGCAGTCAATGGCCAATCTCTCTCTCAAAATACATTCTACACAGATCATATCATATTTGTGATTCATTCAGTTAAAACAAAGTAACCATAAATTTTTGAGGAATATTTCTTGCCCTCAATTCCGTACACGAAAATTCTAAATTATTATACATATTATGGCGGGATTTCACTTGAGTTAAACAACCAGGTAACCATCAATTACCTGCGTTGAGAAAAATGCCAGTCATTAATTCTCAAGACGTTGGTGAAATAAAAAAGACGTGTTGGACAAATCTGTAGATTACAAAGTCGGTGTAGCTGAGCCAAGTATCATTATTCTTGTAGATAGGAGAGGAAATCCCCCTCTCATAAGTTTGTAAATAACATGTAAAAATTGAAATGAAAATTGGATGTTATTATGGGCAAGTTCCTCTCCTGTTGAGAGAGAGGTTATTGAGCATCATGTATAGGCTTACGGTGAAAACAAATAACTAAATGATGGAGGCTTACCCTAAAGGATCTCTCTCTCTCTCTCTCTCTCTTTCCTTCTGTCTGCACTCCTCCTACCATCCCTCTTCCTTCTACCCCGTTCTTCCCATTCCTTCCTCTCGCCTCTCCCTCACGTCTATTCCTTCCTTTCCGTCTTCAGTTTTCATGCCTTCTTCCTATCCCATCAGCCGTTGTCCCTCCCTCCTACTTCTCCCTTTCTCCCTCCTCCTCCCTCCCTCCCTCCCTCCCTCCCCTCCCTCCCTCCCTCCCTCCCTCCCTCCCTCCCTCCTCCTCCCTCCCTCCCCTCCCTCCTGCCGTCTTATCTTCTCCTGGCAACAGAAATAACTACCTGCCTCACACCCTTCTGCACCGACTCTCTCTCTCTCTAATCTTCCCTTTCTTACAATCCTTCACTTCTCACCAACGTCTTTTCTTTCTTTTTCTTAATATTTTCTTCTCTGTTTCTTTCATTTCTCTCCCTTCTCCCATCCCCTTTCTTTCCCTTCTTCCCTGTTTCCATTTCCTATCCTTCCTTCTTCTTGTCCTTTTCTTCCTCTCTTACCTGTCTTTCCCCCTCTTCTCTTTACCTCTTGCTCTCTCCTTCCCTCAAACCCTCACATTTTCCTCCTCAATATCTCTCTCTCTTACCTCTTCTTCTCATTGGCTCTTTCTCCTACTCCTCTCTCCTCCTCTCCTCGTTTTCTCCTCTTCCTCTTCCTCACATGGCGGCTGTGCCTCTCCCTCCATTATTAGCCGTTCTTGTGGTTCTTTTGTCCTGCTGACTGACTGTCTGTCTCTCTCTCATATATTTCTTGTATTATAACTCGTCATTTTCTTCCTAATTCTGTGATGTAGGATTATTTGTCAAGAGGGATTTCTCAAGTTATTCAATTTTTCTGTGTCTTATTTTACTCGTCTTGTCATGTCTAATTTATCACGTGTTCTTCTTCCTTCTACTCGCAATTTACCTAATCCTTTCTTCCTTATTCAGTAAATCCTAATGCTGGGATTTGGGATTAAAGTCTCATCGATCTTTAATTCCGTTGTTCCTTGTCTTCTTGTTACTGATTTATTACGTCTTCTTCTTCTTCTTCTTCTTCTTCTTCTTCTTCTTCTTCTTCTTCTTCTTTCCATCTATGCCCATACTGCCGCGTCTTCTCTCGTAATTGATCACCTTCTCGGACTATTATTCTTCATTATCTCTCTCACTTTCTACCTCTTTCGTTAAATGTTTTTTATACGCCTCTGAGTTTACTTTTTTATCAGTTTCTCTTCTCTTTCTCTGTTCTTTATTTCTTGTACTTCATTATTTATTTGATGCCTCTGTTCCTCTTTCTTTTTGTTATTCTTATTTTTATCTTTTATCTTGATTTATTTTGTAATTTCCTTCGTCTCTTCTTCTCTTCTGTTTGCCTTATTTATTAATTATTCCTTATTTATATTCTGTTTCATGGTTTATTTCTTCATCTTTTCCTATTCTTCTTTCCTTCTGTCTCTTTACCTTTGCTGTTTTATTAACCACTTCTTATGCCTCCTATGTACGTCTTTATATGCCTCCTCGTTTGTAATTTCCTATTTTCTCTATTTTTTTTCATCTCTATTTCATTTTTCCACTTCCCTCTATTTCTTATTTAATATATTGTTATATCAACTCTCTCTCTCTCTCTTTCTTTCTTTCTCTCTCTCTCTGCTGTATTAATTTCCTCTCACTTTGCTTCTCGAGTCTCCTTGTGGCCTTTTTCCTTTCCTCATTTTTATCTCTTGTTCTCTCATGCACTATTTTTTACCCTTCTCTCTCTTCCTCTTCCTCCTTCGGGTTTTATTTAAGCTTTCATTCCCGCTTTTGTTGATTCTTATCTTCTGTTTCCTTTCCTTGCGTTATCATCTTCTTCCCTCTCTTGCCATCTTCATTCATCAACTATTATCGTCGGTTTCTTTATTCATCATTTATTATCGTCTCTTTTCTCTTCCCTTACTTATTGTTGAAGCTTTCAGGTCTCGCTTTTGTTACCTCCTCCCTTCCATCCTATACTCTTATCATCTTCGTTTATCACCTGTTATCGCCGTCTTCTTCATTCATCACCTGTTATCACCGTCTTCTCTATCTCCTTCCCCTTCCCTTCTTGTCTCGTTAACGTCGTTTGGTCTATCTCCTCCGTTTTACCCTGAGCTATTTCTTCCCTCATTTGTTATCCACATTATCTTTCTCCAACTCCTTAACTAACCATCATCTTTCCAATTTTAATCCAAGGTCGTCTGAGCTGTCTGTTTGTCTGTCTGTCTGTCTGTCTGTCTGTCTGTCTGTCTGTCTGTCTGTCTCTTTAAGTTCTTCTTCAGTGTCTAAATCTGTGAGTCTTTACGTCTGTCTGTAGGTGAGTGTTTGAGTCTTTGTCTGTCTGTAGGTGAGTGTTTGAGTCTTTGTCTGTCTGTAGGTGAGTGTTTGAGTCTTTACGTCTGTCTCTTATGTGTGCGCTTCCTCTGTCAGTCCCTGTCTGTTTAAGTATTTTTGTCTCTGTCCATGGTGTGACCCCAGGTGTTTTTCTATCCGTCTAATCTAATATTTTGTGTGTAATGTTTTATGGAGGTCAAAGGTCACGAGGTCACGAGGTCAAAAGGCCACTGATGCCTAACATATTAATATAACCGAGGGTCGACAGATAGATAGATAGATAGATAGACTGGTGTTGCTGTCTTCCAGTAACATATTTTTTTTCCTTCTCCAACTTGACTGAGAGACTTGCGTGTCGACTGTTTTCTCCTCCTCCTCCCTCCTCCTCCCTCCTCCTCCCCCTCCTCCCCCTCCCCTCCCTCCCTCCCTCCTCCTCCTCCCTCCCTCCCTCCCTCCTCCCTCCCCTCCCTCCCTCCCTCCCTCCCTCTCCCCAGGCCCTACACCCCTTTTCCGTCTTCCCCCAATCTCTCCCGCCCTTAGTATCCCCTTCTACCTTTGCCACTTAGGAGGGAGGAAAGAGGAAGGAAGAAGAGAAAGGGTGCTTAGGGGGGGACCAAATGGAAGGAAATAAGGGAAGGAAAGGAGGATTAGAACGAGAAGGAGAGAGAAATGAGAAGGAGGAAGAGAGGGGAGGGAGGAAAGAGAGAAGAGAGATCGAAGGGGGGAGGAGAAAGATGGTGCTCAGAAACCTGGTGGGACGTAAACAGGGGTTAGGGGTGAGTGGCAGTGTGTGTGTGTATGTGTGTGTGTGTGTGTGTGTGTGTGTGTGTGTGTGTGTGTGTGTGGGAAAGTCAGTATACCGACCAGAATAATAACAAGATAAACCGGAGGGGGCGAGCTACTGGGGGTAGGGGGGGGGGAGCGGAGAAGGGAGAAGGAGAGGAGGGAAGAAGGGAGGAGGGAGGAACGGAGAGAGGTTAAGAGGTGATGTGGGAAGGGGAAGAGGTTGTACTGTAAGTGAGGGAGAGAAAGGCAGAAGAGGAGGTGAAGGGGAGGGAAGGAGCGCTAGGAGTGAGGGTGGGGGGGAAGGGTGGTAGAGAGACTAAGAAAGGTGGGGGAAGTATAAAGATGGTGTGGAGGAGGACGTGGATGGGAGAGGGAAGATGAGGGAAAGAATGGAAGAGGCAATGAGGAGAGGGAAAGGAAGAAAGAGTGGGATGGGGGTGGAAGGGAAGTAATGGAGAGTGAGGGGGGGATTGTGGGTGAATTGTTGAAGAAGAGAATTTAAAAGCACAGATGGAAGGGGAAGAAGGAAAGTGAAAGGGAATAACAAAATAGAAAGAAAGAAGTGAGGAAGAACGAAATTCGAGTGAAGTTCAAAATGAGACAGATGAAGACCCCTCTAAAACATAAGAAAAAATAAGTCACAATGAGAGAGAGAGAGAGAGAGAGAGAGAGAGAGAGAGAGAGAGAGAGAGAGCCCGACCCCCACTATGAACGGTACAAGGGACCATTAATCTCTGTGTTTACATTAATGGTACACTTGCATGGGGAGAAAAATTACCTCTTCCTTAACAAAACACGTAAGACATTTTGTATTATGTATGTTGCTACAGTCTCTTACATCTCTCACATGTAGGATAATTTATGTTTTTTTTATTCTTTATTATTTGCATCATAATTATTCATTGATATAATTGATACAACTAATTTGTTTATATTGTTGATCACTTGGTATTATTTGTTTTATTCCTTCTTATATTGAAGGACCAACAGCTGTTTATTTGTTTAATATTTGTATTTGTTGTGGTTGTTGTGTTTATTTGTTTCAAGTATTTTATATTAATTTATTATATATTAATTTTATTTAGTATATATTATTTGTTTATTTTATTTCATTATTACATGTGTATCTGTACTGGTATATATATTACCTAACCTACCCTAACCTAACCTTACCCAAACTAATCAAACCCTAATCTAAATCAACCTACTCTAACCTAATCAACTCCATTCAACTTACCCAACCTAACCTAACCTACCCTAAACTAATCTAACCTAACCTACCCTAACCTAACCTACCCTAACCTAATCTAACCTAACCTAACCTAACCTAACCTAACCTAACCTAACCTAACCTAACCCATACCATATTCTTTATTATTTGTTAAAGTATTCACTGTTGTGGATGTGTCGGTTCGTCATAAATTAGCGGAGGTTTGGGTCAAAAAAGGTCATTAAAACTTTTGCTATATGCATTTTTGTGGGATTAAATGCCATTAAGAGCTCAGGTATAATCCTTATTACTTATCCCCAGGGCGAAATATGCAAGAATTTTAGCGACAGTGAATATAATAACGGCAGGTATCATTTTGTTGGTGAGTATGTTGTTGGGGGTGAGTATGTTGTTGGGGCAGGGGTGAGTATGTTGTTGGGGGAGTGAGTATGTTGTTGGGGGTGAGTATATTGTTAGGGGTAGAGTATGTTGTTGGGGGTGTAGTATTATGTTGTTGGGGGTGAGTATGTTGTTGGGGGTGAGTATGTTGTTGGAGTGAGTGTATGTTGGGGGTGAGTATGTTGGGGGTTTCATAGTATAATGTAGTACAGAGGACCAATATGTTATTCAAGAAGCATTAGAGACATGAGGGAGAGAGTAAAGCTGTGTTGAAGTAAATAGAGATAGGCAGGTAAGAGTAAAGTAGCGTTAAAGTAAATAGAGAGAGACAGACGTGACTGAAGATAGACGTAGGTAACTAGAGAACGGGCAGGTGAAAGGAACTAGTGAGAGAGAGAGAGAGAGAGAGAGAGAGAGATAGATGTAAAACAAAATTTCATTCTCATATCACCAAAAATACACATCGCTTAATGCATTGTAAAAATATATATAGTATCATTATTTGATATATATATAAACACTATAAATGTATATTGTAAAGAATTATTCCTGCATACGCCCAAAAAAACTCGCCTGCCTCACAAGTTGCATCTTTCTGTAATACATTGAATCAGGGCGTGAAAAGACGCCAACTTTCACTCAGGTATTTCTCGTCAATTCCACAGATTTCTGATACAAAGAGAAATTTGTCTGTGAAAAACCAGGTGTGAATTTCATTATGGCGCCACGGAGTAATGTGCCATTTTTCGGGGGGTCCTCATGCATGGCTGGCCCCGTTGACAGCGGTCGAGGGGTGGTGGTGGTGGTGGTGGTGGTGGTGAATAGTGGTTGATGATGGTGATGGGTGGTAGAGGGTTGGATTATGATGGTAATTGATGGTGATGATGATGGTGGTGAAGGGTTGGATTATGATGGTAATTGATGGTGATAATGGTTGTAGTGTCGGTCGATGACGGTGGTTGGTAATGGAGGGTTGGTTAATGGTGGTTTTGATGTGTGGTGGTGCTGGAGTTGAATAGTGGTTGATTGTGGTAGGGTCGAATAAGTAATTGATGGTGATGGTTGGTATCGACAATGACCATAGTAGTAATAATAATATTTAGTTTCTGGTGAATATTTATAATAGATTAAAATATACATAGTGATTTAAATTACGATTCAACTTGGTAAACGTAATATAGTTAATTCATTCTCTTGTCTGGTAAGTAAAGTCAAAATTAGTCTTCCTTCTATCAGACTGTAATGAACTATGGCAATAATAACCCGTAGAGTTTATTTTTCTGTATCCCGTTTTTTTATGGAATTTATAAATACTAAGTGTCCCCCTCCCCCTTCCCCCTGCTCCACCCCCTTACCCCCTACCCCGGCATCACCCCTCCCACCCCTACTCCACCCCCCCTCCCACCCCTACCCCACCACCTACTCCCCCTTTTCGTCGTGGGGGTAGTGATGGCCTGTCGCTGTCATGTTGAAGGGAGTGCCAGAAAGCAGGTCACAGTGTCATGTCAAGACCTTAAGTTGATTCTTGTCGTCTGGGGGCTGTCGTAGCCAGATGTGTTTATGTCAGTCACACTGTTACGTCAAGGGTTTATCCAAGTGTCAAGGAGTTTTATTTACTACAGGCGTTATTGCAGTGAAATAGATTGGTGTTACTGCATCGTTATTACATTGAAATAGATTAGTGTTACTGCATCGTTATCACAGTGAAATAGATTAGTGTTACTGCAGGCGTTGTTGCAATACTGTGGATATGTGTTATTGCAGTACAAGACAGCCTTGTTGGGGTGTAATACAAGTCCTGAATATGTATGTTGAGTGTGTGTGGCTGGCAGGCTGGTCCACTGTCCCAATACTGACCAAATAGATGGACCGAGTGTCATGGTCTTTGTGGTCCATTTTTGACTATTCATTGTTTACTTTTGTTTGTCTTAGTATTGGCATTTGTTTGTCTTTTTGTTGACTCGTGTTTAGGTTATTGATATTGATTTTGTTGGTATTATTTTTAACTTGTCGGTGTTATTAATTTATTGCTAGTGGTGACTTGTTTATTTTTGTTGACTTGTTTATGCTATATTGTTAATATTGTTGTTGGCTTTATATTATATTTTATCAGTATTATTTTTTTGGGCTTGTTAGTACTGATTTTGTTACTTTGATTTATGTTCAATATTATGAATATATAGTATATATTTTTTTAATCGGATTAGAAAGTGTTATTCTTATTAATTTACTGCAAGTTATAAAAGGAAACGTTTTAGGTGATGGAAAACCTCATTTTTTCCATTGAACGAACATTGAAAATTCTCACCATAGTTAATATCATTAACATTATATTTTGTGTCTCCACTGTGCCGTAATGTTGACACAAAATCCAGTTCCCATTTTTTTTAATTCTCTCAAAAATACTGCCACATAAGAGGCCGTTTTTAATCAGTGATAAATTTTGTAAATATGATGTTAAATATTTTGGGAGGAAATGTTGACGATAACATCCTGTCGAAAATTTGATTTCGCTTCCTGTGCGGCTGGCAGCCAGGTTTTGCTTTAAGGGCCACTGGGGCCTGAAATTCGGCCGGGTCCCCTATTTTGCAAATCAGCCCAGTGGTGATATCATTGGCGCTTTTTAGTCTTGTAGTTCACTTTGATCATACAGGCTCACTGATTATTTCTAAAACTTTCTTTTTCTTCTGGCCTGGTCGAGTCCCCATTAAGACCCGCGAGGGGAGGGGAAATTCCCTATTGCTAGCTACCTGATGGTAAGGGGAGGGGAAAATTTACAGCTGCCAATACTTGTAGGGTAGAGAAGGGGGAAATTTCTACCTGAAGGGAAAGGGGAAATTCCCTACTCATAGTACCCGTGGAGAAGAAGAAGGGGAAATTCCCTTCATTAGCGCTTGAAGGGAAGGGGCTGGGAGGGCAAATTTCTTTGCCAATAATTTTTGGAGAGAAAGGAAGGGGATATTTCCCTATCATCGTTACCTGAAGACAGGAGGTGGGGGATATCCCCTACACCCAATACCTGAAGGGAAAAGGATGCAGAAAATTCCCTATGACCAGCACCTGAAGGGAAAGGGGAAGAATGTACCCTGTCACCAACCTCTGAGGGGAAGGAGGGTGGGGAAATTTTTTGCCGGTAGGGAGGGGGAGGAGGGAAACAGTAGACGGTGCCGTTGATGAAAATACCTGCTTGACTCCTGGCCAAAGTGAATTTATTCCCGGGCAAAATCAGCGCTTCCCGGGAAAAATAGAGGCGTTCCAGGGAAATTCTGCACGTCTTGGTGGGGAAAGTTTTAGGGTTTTCTTGGGGAGAGACTCTTGTGTTGCAGGGAAAGTTTGTGTGATAAAGAGGAGGCAGGCGGGGGAACTTACATGGGTAGAGGAATACTTGTGTGTGTGTGTGTGTGCATTATCAGTCTAACTAGATAATTGATTTTTATTATGGAGAATAAATATTTATATTTTGTTTGTAAAAGCCAAAATATTCATTGGGTGAAAAAGAATATGTAGTGCAAGACAAAAAATAAGACTTGAGGAAAACTTTAATAAAACAAAATACCAGAAAAATACAACAGGTAAGAAAAAATACATTATTTAATGAAAAAATAAATAAATCGGGAGCAAATTCTGGTGAGTTGCAATACTCCCTGGGAAGCTTTGCATTAATATCGCTATTTTTAGATCGACTTATTAGCAGCAGCTCTAAAAAATCACTTCTGAAATAAAATCGTCAGGGTCATGCATAAATTTAATAAGTATTCCTTTGAATAAATCCTCCGGGTAAAGGAGATTTTTTTTCGCCTCTGTCATAAGCTGCGGGTGTATTGGTTTTAATCTGGCGTTCGTTCGCTTGTGTTGACTTGTGCTGGTATTCCTGACCTTGTGTATCTAAAGAATGGATGGTCGGAGATCGGTCAAACTTGTACCACCTATACTTAACACTATGTCCTAGAACTGAGTTGGTTATTAGAGGTCAGGGGTCAAAGGACAACGCCATATGATTGTTTACATTGTATCCGACGGCTGGCTGAAGGGATGTTGGCGAAACTTGTACCACATATACTGGAGTTAATGGTCACGCCTAAAACCTCATATTAAAACAAAACACCTGAAATATCACACCACCAGCATATTACAAAAAAAAAACCATTACAGCTAAATAAAACAGCTGAAATATCACACCATCAGCATATTACAAAAAAAAACCATTACAGCTAAATAAAACAGCTGAAATATCACACTACCATCACATTAAAAAAAATAAACCATTACAATTAAAATAACACCTGAAATATCACACCGCCATCATGCAGGAAAAACAACATTAAAATAAACCGTGGTAACATCACACTGGCCATCGGTAGCCGTGTTAGAGCTGGGATATCAATGTCACAATTCATTCATTTACCCCCAAACAAGATTTATTTGGTCTGGGTGACGCGCGTCCCAAATTATTAAACAGTTATCCATTATTATTCCGCCAGATGTCACCTATACCTGTAAACACCTGGACGCGGAACCAGGTATTGAAGCATAGTCATATGGTTAATTTATTTTCCCCAGGATTTGATTTATATATGGGATTCAATTAGTTACCATCACCCTGCGTTAAAAATTCTGTGTTTGTTTATATTATTTGTTGATTACGTCATTAGTTGTCTTTTGATGTATATATATGAATTTTATTATAGTTGCGTCAGTATTAAATCTCGCGCTTATATTTTTATTTTGTTATTATGATTAATTCTTGTTGGTTGGTTTGTGGAGTTAAAAAGGTAGATTACGAGGCTATTTTGTCCTTTTATGTATGTTTGAGTTTATATGATGGCTGCCATGGTGGACACGACATAAATAGTAAATTGGCAACTCTTGCAGTGAGGCTATTGGCTGATAGTCAAGAGCTAGCGGTCACTAGTAAGGGTCAGGGGTCAGGCTAGTTCATCGGTCAAAACTAATGGCTTAAACCATGTAAGCATCTTAATGAGGTGTAAAAATAGGCCAAAGGTAAAAACAATCTTTAAACCAGGTTAGCATGTGGGGAAGGAGGGGGGGAGCCAGGCCAGGTCAGAGGGGGGCTGCAGGTCTCGGTTTCAACATTGGCTTGTCTGTGTTTTATCGCCTCGTGCGTTTTTCCATTACCGGAGTGGCGTGAGGCCGGAATACTAACACGGCCCCTGTAGGTGTGGCGGGCGGGGGTGGGGGGCACACTCGGTATTTACCTAGTCTTAACCTTAGTTTGGGGGAGTTAGCTTTTATCTGTAGACAGTGTAGTTTAGCTGGAGATTAATGGGTTATGTGAAGTTTGGTCAGTAACCACGAACAGTTAAACGTAAATCTTTAGTAAAAATTCTAGATCAGTTTTTCTAAAATACAAAATCAGTCAAAATTTCGTTATTAAACTTTAATACTGTTCACACATAATCTGACTTGAAATCAGCGAAATTATATGAATCATTCAATTTTAGATTAAATTAGAAATTTTAAGAAAATTTAGATCCAATTTAAAAAATACAAAGTTAATTATTTCCCATAGAAATTATATTTAAAAAAATCTGTGTTTTTAAATTAAAATCTAATTAAAAAAAAACAGTGCATATTTCTGGACTGAAGATCATAGTTGCCAACTATATAAGTGCGACGGATTGTTTGTAACACTGCTCTTCGTGATTATGCATGCAACTATATTGTCGTGTAATTGTATTCACGACCACACCCCCACTACCCCTCCCCTCCCCCTTCCGTCTACACCTCCCCTCCCTTTCCCCTAACACTTCTCCCTTTACTACATCATCCCCTCCCCTATACCTCCCCTTTCTCCCTATGCCTCCCACTATTTTACACCTCCTCCCATACACCTACACCTCCCTCTTCCCCTTACATCTCTCAATTCCCCTTCCCTTAGACCTTTCCCTCCCTCTCCCCTTTCCATTACACCTTCCCCCTTTCCTCCTACACCTCCCCCTCCCTTACAACCTCCCCCTTCCACTAAGCCCCCCCTCCTTTAATCCCCTTCCACTACGTGACTACACCTACACCTCCCCCTCCTACACCTCCCCCTCCCTTACAACCTCCCCCTTCCACTAAGCCCCCCCTCCTTTAATCCCCTTCCCACCGTATTCTCCTCCCCTGTCCTTGTCCTCTCGTCCCCCCTCCCCCTACAGCTCCCTCCCCTACCTCCCCTCCCCTACAGCTCCCTCCCCCTACCTCCCCTCCCCTACACCTCCCCTCCCCGTCATCAGCAGGGGTTCTCGGATTATGGTCAAAAGTATAGTTTTATTCATATATTTACTCTGTTGAACCCTTACTGATAAGAGCCACAGGGTTGTCAATTACTGTTTATTTTTTATGATTTATTTTGTTGCGTCTTTATTTTTATTTTCATTGTTTCTGGGATTTGAATTTTTATTACCTATTTTAATTTTGTTTGTTTATTTTATTGTATTTCTGTATTTATGTTGTTATTTCATTTTTATAATTAACTTTGGTGTTGCTGTAACAGGTTATATATTTCCGTGTTCTGTTTCAGTTTTCTTTAGTTTTCTCTTTATTTAATACTTATTACACACAAACGATCACTAGTTACTCCTTCCTTGTTTTTATCTTCCTTTATTTATTAGTCATCTGTACCAAATATCACTACCCCCAGCCTGGTAACTCGCCATTAAAAAAAATAATAATGCAAAAAACAATAAAACGCGTGGACCTAATTTGCATACGATCATAAATGCCTGTTAGTTTATTACGGTTTTTCTCATCGCTGGTCGACACTGCGCTTCCGCCTCTAATGACCGCTAATTGGGGTGCTAATTAGGGGGCGGGACTCTGACTGTCCTCTTCAGGGGAGTGTCATAGCAGTACCTCATTCTCTTCCACTTCCTCCCCTCCCCGCCCCTCTCCCCAGTCCCCCTCTCTTCAGGGTAAGGATCGAGCCCGTGTACTCCATATAGCGAAGTCAAGTTGTTCTTCACTCAGCCAGCAGGGGTCAGGAGTCTCTGAGAAAGTATCTAGTTATAGTAAAGTCTCTGTGTAGTTCCGAAGCCATTTTGGTTGTTGTCTTTGTGTCGTGAGGTGAGTTAATTAGTTACGTTCTCATATATTTTCCGGTTCTCTACACTCATAAGATGTAAACAAAGTGATCTATCACCACCAACAACTTGGCCTTATCTTCACTACTGCTACCATCACTATTATTACCACCACAACCAATTACTATTTTCTCAACCATCACCATCACCGCTACTACTACTACCCCCACTACCACTACCACTATCTCCAATATTACCAATCACCACTATCCCAACAACCACCACTACCACTACCACCAATCACCACTATCCCAACAACCACCACTACCACTACCACCAATCACCACTATCTCAACCACCAACAACCACCACTACCACCAATCACCACTATCCCAACAACCACCACTACCACTACCACCAATCACCACTATCTCAACCACCAACAACCACCACTACCAACAATCACCACTACCTCCTCCACCACCAATCATCAAAACGCCTCAGACACTCAGCGGAGAATTTCTTCCCAATTTTCTACTCTTGTGGGTTTTCCCTTATTTTATGTATCCTGGGGAAGATATGAGCCATTTTGAGACATTTTACACGATATTTTATGGCTCAGATATGGTCTGGACACATTGAGAGATCTCCATACTCTCGTTTACCTCAATTTTATCTCTGGGAGACTATTAAACCTAGCTTTTGAGATGGTGAGGAGACGTCTGCCATGTAACTCCCTTGTTTGAGACGAAGAGGCATAATGCTCTCTGTCTGTCTCTTTTTATCTCTGTCTGTCTCTCATTGTCTTTCTCTCATAATCTCTCTTTCTGTCTGTCACTCTCTCTGTCTCTCATTATGCCTCTATGCTAATTGGGCCCAACCAAACCTAACTTAACCCAGTCATTAATATTAGAACCCATTATTGTTATTACTCATTAGGATCTGGATCCCATTAACAATAGTAGAATTACAATAGAATCACGTATATTTGCCCGTTAATAAAATAAGGAGTTTATTCCTCAACAAACCAGAGAAAAAAAAATAATTGGTAAAATATTAATAACTGTGTCAGAATCGGGCCAATGTGTTTATTTTTTCCCAGCAGTGGAATAATTGTTAAAAGCAATAATGACAATTGTGTATTAGAGAGAGAGAAAAAAATAATTATATTTCAGTGTTAGTCCTTTGTATATGATATGAAGTTATCAAGCTGTGATTTAATTGTTCCCGCCTCCCATAAAAATACTAGATATTATTTGTGGGTTTAAAATGTTAATGCCTTATGAACAAAAATGTATACAGGGTGATCGAAAACGAGCGCTCAGATATTAAATGGTTTTATATTAAAATCTGGGACTTTTTTTTCTATCACCCTGTACATTAACCTGATACTGATATTGTTTATTAGATAAGTTAAGTATTGGGAGATTTTAGTTGAAAAGAGATTTGGGATTATACTGTATCTGTTACGTTTTTATTGGGGGGAAGACCAGTCAATTTGTAAAACAGGCCAAAAATCCGGTCGATTTGCAAAATGACCTTAAATATTCGGTCATTTTGCAAACAGACAAGAATATTGGCCATCTACAGCGGAAACGTGGAGAAGACGCCCGATCCATCACTAGGCCATAACACAGTGTGGCCAAGAGGATTGCTTAGTGGCCAAGTTACTGCGATCATTTCAGCCGGGACTGTGTTGAAGTTCCCGTCTGAATGCTCTCTGACTTTCAACAACAGACGTATCTCACTTAGACTCGTGCAATATTCATACATGTCCAATAGAAATAGGTCACCCTGTAGAATATATACTGGAAAGGCAGGTCGTCTTCTTCTTGTCGTCGTCGTCCACTTATTGAACTGCTATCCTCTCTCCCGTCTGCCCACCAAGATACACAGACATACACAGAGAAAGAGAAACACACTTGCTTGTTAGGAAAATGATCAAACATTTAAGGTTATTATACAAAACGACCGTGTGTGTGTGTGTGTGTGTGTGTGTGTGTGTGTGTGTGTGTGTGTGTGTGTGTGTGTGTGTGTGATAATTACAGTAAAAGAAAATCCAAGAGAAAAGAAATAAGGTAACAATTGTATTAGTGTTGACCATACACAGACTGGCTACATACATTGGTTTCCCCCTAGCTAGGTGTGAGCCCTGGTCGAAGGGGAATCCCCGGCCCCAAATGGGCACCCGGGCGCGCATTCTAATGACCCTCAACCCCTCCCTGCTGCTGTTATTTTTGTTCTCTCTCCCTCTCACCTTCCTTTAGTCTCTCCTCTTTATCCTCCTCTTTCCTTTCTCCTCCTCCTCTTCTTCTCTCCTCATTTTAGTTTTCCTCTCCTCCTCCTCCTCTTCCTCTTGCCTTCCTTTAGATTTCCTCCCCATTGCTTACTCCTTTTTCTTCTCCGTCTTCCTCTTCCTCACCATCCTCCTCCTCATCCTCACCATCCTCCTCCTATCCTAACCATCCTCCTCCTCCCTTCTCCTCCTCCTCCTCATCCTCCTCCTCCTCCCTCCACCTTCCTCCTCCTCCTCTCCTCTACACCTATCACGAAAAGTAGTAGAATGGAGGAGAATTAATATCGGTATGTATTCAATAGGGGGGTAACTGAGGTAATTTCGCTCTGTTTATTCTTGCGTATGGTGGTGGTGGAGTGCAAATTATGTCTTTCCTTGTTTGTGTGGCCGTGTTTGTGTTTGCGTGTGGGGTGTGTATGTGTGGAGGATAGGAGTGGTATTTGTTTGTTTAGGGTTGTTTAGATAGAGTGTTTGTGTTTGGTTTGTTTGTCACTGTGTGGTTGGTTTGTGTTTGTCAGGGTTGTTTATGTGTTTGTTTATGTTTTGTTTTTGAGGGGTGATCTACCTTGTTTTTTATAAGAGAGAGAGAGAGAGAGAGAGAGAGAGAGAGAGAGAGAGAGAGTATCAAATTCACTATTCTATATTACTTGAAATTAACCTGAAAAATTAAGAAAATCACACAATTACGTCACTTAAGAAATCACCCCCTAACACCTCCGAAAAAACGTTCTTGATAAATCAACCCGAAACGTTGCTCCTCTTTTGAACGTTTTTTCCTGATTTCATTCCTAAAGTGATTATCTTGTAAGATGTCCCCAGTTACATTTATTTGTGAATATATATGAGACGAACCCTTGGACATTCTTAAGTGTGACTAATGTATTTTAAAATTATTAGACGCTCGTGTGGGTAACCAATGTATTTTTGGACGTTCATGAGGGTAACCAATGTATTTTAAGATCTTCGTGTTGGTAAATAATGTATTTTAATTGGTCGTGTAGGTGACCGATGCACAGATTATCCGTAAAGTGACCAATATGTCTTACACTCATGTATGTAAATTACCCCTTTAGTGAGATAACTATGTAAATGCTACGTAAATGACTCCTTAACTTTGATAAACATGTAAATACAATGTAAATTTATCCTTAAACCGAAGAGAATAGAAATTATCGTGGGACATAAATCACATCCTGCAAATCACAGCTTAAGCTTAGCTGTATTTTAATACCTGTCTTCGTGTGACTTAAATCCCAGTGTTAAAAATTATAGGTTAAGTTTAGCTGTGTATGAAAAGTCATCATGTGGCGCAAATCCCGTGTTAAAAATTATAGCTTAAGTTTATTTAAATATAAACACTATTCTCTAGTGACTTAAATCCCATCCTACAAATCATAGCTGACGCTTTGTTGTATAGAAAAGCAATCCTGTTGTAAATTAAAATCTATGTTACAAATAAGCCATTAACCCCAGCCTCCCTCCCACACAACCGTAAACGACAACTTACCGCCAACATACGACATTCTACCACCGAATGTAAACAAGAAAAACTCAAAACATGGGCGGAATATCCCTCTCGCTGTAGTACGTCGAGGTAAACTTATCTCTCCCTATTAAAAATACCCCCAACATGTTCCCTAGTCTCCATAAACGATAACTAACCGCTAACATACGGCATTATAATCCCTCTCGTTGGTGATACGTCGACGTAAACTTAACCTCCGTATTAGAAATAATCCAGGAACCTACCCAGCCGCCATAAACGATAACTTACCACTAACATACGACAGTCTACTTCCCGAATATAGAAAAAAAAATTGAAAACAGATGGCGATCCCTCACGTTGGCGATACGTCGACGTAGACTTAACCTTCCGTATTTGAATACCTGAATACTTTAGCAGCTTCCCCATAAACGATAAGTTTCCGCTAAAATACGACATTCTACTCCGAAATGTCCAAAAAAATTCAAAACATGGCCGAATACCCCCCCCCCCCATCGTGATATGTGTCGCTCTGGCATTTGGCTGCCTGGCGTCTGATGGCGATCGATCTTATTAATGGATGGCCAGTAGGCAAATACCAATTATATCAGGGATTGAACCTCGTAAATCTAAAAGCCTTATTTGCCTTCCCTTGGAATATCTTGCATGAGCTGATGGATCGCTCGCCGTTTGATTGCGGCGGCTTTCGGATTCCGTAGTAGGTGATTTATGCCTCTAATGATTCATCGGGGCTTTTGCCGAGCTCTGGGATGTTTGGTGATCGTTCTGGTCACTGAGAGAGAGAGAGAGAGAGAGAACAAATAGCTATAGGTGTTAATTTAGCAATAATCTTTTAAACAATTTACACATTTTAATATAGTAAAGATCAAATGTAAATTTAGCAAGATACAGTGTATGTAAAAATATATATTATTTACAAATATGGTAAAATATTTCGTGTAGTATTTCCTCTTTGATAAGTGTGTAAACCTAGTAAAAAATTGTAAATGATTTTCATATTTTTTTACAGGTAAGTGTTGCTGAGACGACCTGGAGTGGCTTCACCGGATGCCTCGGTGAGTAGGAAGTGAGGGAGGAACGAGAGGAGGAGAGGAGGTTAAGGGGGGGGTGATGAGAAGAGGAAGAGGTTAAGGAGGGAGAAGAGGGGGTTAGGAGGGAGGAGAGGAGGTGAGGGAGGAGACGAGACAAGGGAGGGAGGGAGGATAGGAGGAGGAGGAGAAGAGGAGGTTAAGAGGGAAACGAGGATGGAGAGAAAGAAGGAAGAAATGAAGGAAGAAGAGTAGCTTGTAGAAGGCATGAGGACCACCATGTTGGAGTGAGAGCTGTAGCATCAGCACTTACAGAAGGCTGGAGGTGGACCTTATAAGAGGCTGGAGGAGGAGGAACTTGTAGGAGTGAGAGGTAGAGCATCAGTACTTGTAGCAGGTTGGAGGAGGAAGACTTTACAGTATGTGAGATAGAGTTGCAACATCATTAGGTACTTGTTGGAGGCCAGAGAGGAGGTGGAGAGGAGCTTGTAGTAGGCTAGAGGAGGAAAAGAAGGAGGAGAAGAAGAAGAAGGGGAGGAGGAAGACGAGGAGGAGGAAGACGAGGAGGAGGAGGAGGAGGAAGATCTTGCAGGAGTGGGAGCTGCAACATCAATACTTGTAGGAGGTGTGTTGGGCTGGGTGGAGGTGGTGAGAGAGACAATGACTACCTAGCTCTTGTGTTGTCAGTACTCACTCTCACATGCTGCCTCTCACTCCCACTCTCACACACTTTCACTCTCCCGGGAGCAACTCTTTTTATTTTGCTCGTCTTTGTGTGTGTGTGTGTGTGTGTGTGTGTGTGTGTGTGTGTGTGTGTGTGTGTGTGTGTGTGTGTGTGTGTGTGTGTGTGTGTGTGTGTGTGTGTGTGTGTGTGTGTGTGTGTGTGTGTGTGTGTGTGTGTGTGTGTGTGTAGAGAGGCTAGAGCACCCACGTACACAAAACTCCCTCACTAGTACACCAATGAAAGAGGGAAACTGTATGTCAATAAAAATGGTGTCAGATTGCCCCGAGACTCCACCTGGAAATAGACGGTTCTCTCAGTCACTCCCCGAGTCTAAGAGGAAGGAAATTAACGCAGGAGTCTTTGAGAGTGTAGGACCCCCCTCAGGCTCCTGCCAAACGATGGACGTCAATCCTGGGTCATCAAAGGAAGGGCGGAATCGGTTTTCCTTCAGTGTCCTTCCTCTTGTGGGATCGGGGGGGTTACAAGGATAGATAAAGGGAGGAAAGATATGTTTAGGAAGGGGATTGGGGGAAAGAAAGTGTACAGGTGGGGAGGAGGGAAAGAGGCGGCGAGGATGAGGATTGGGGGAAGAAAGTGTACAGGGTGGGGGAGGAGGGAAGAAGGTGGCGAGGATGAGGATTGGGGGAAGAAAGTGTACAGGGTGGGGAGGAGGGGAAGAAGGCGGCGAGGATGAGGATTGGGGGGAAGATGGTGTGCAGAAAACGACGGATAGACGGAGGGGGAATTCTTTTACGTGAAGAAAACGTAATGTAGGTGATTTGTTTTATTTAGACAATAACTTAGGGAGGTGTAATTTAGTGTAGAAAGCGACGCCGAGAACTCCTTTGTGTAGAAACCGGTGTTGGTAGTTTTTGGTTTGTGTATAGAAATCGATTTAGATATTTTTATAGTATAGAAACTGACGCAGAGGAGGTGTTGTGTAGAAAACGATAGATATTTTTGAGAGTATAGCAAACGGAGTAGGGGTCGGCTGGGGATCTCTCGTAAGGATGAGGCCTATTACCCACATCAAAGTCTGTGTGTTCGTCTCCTTGAATTCGTCTAGTTTGGGGAACGAAGCTTGTTTAAGCCGTGTTCAAGCCTGAGGATGGAGTTTCGGGAATTTTTTATTTATTTGTTTTAATTCTTTGTTATGATCTTTTTCGAGGGCATTTTCTCTCTCTATCTCTCACTCTCTCTCTTTCTCTCTCTGAAGAAAAACGTAAATAAACGTATAAGATTAATTGCATTTTTTCAAGATTTATGATGAAGTGATAAGAATGTAGAGAGTGAGACTAATTGGAGAGGCGCACTGTTGTTCTCTGGAGGTGTAGGAGAGAGAGAGAGAGAGAGAGAGGACTAGTTATGGCTCAAAGGAGTTACCCAGAGCTGCGTCTAGGTTCGAGTGGGGTGGAAAAAAAGTCTTTCAGTAGATCAGATAGTGAGTCAGTCAGTAAGGATATAGTAGAAAAATAATACTCGACAAAAATAGACTGTATATTTATCACAGGTATAACATTTCATACAGGTTAATATACTCACGGGTGTTCATTTCGGTAATAATATTGGTAACTGTTATTATTATTATTATTATTATTATTATTATTATTATTATTATTATTATTATTATTATTATTATTATTATTATTATTATTAGTATCTGTCTATCCTCTATACATCGTGGTTTCTTTCTCAGTCCTGCCCACCGTCTCTCCCCCCCCTCACCCCCTCCCCACCCCCCTCACCTCCTCACCTCCCTCACCCCCCTCACCCCCTCACCCCTCACCCCCCCTCCCACCCCTGTCTCATCCTAAATCAGCGTTATTTGGGCAGTTTTAGGGGTAAAGTTTGCATGTGTGTGTGTGTGTGTGTGTGTGTGCGTGTGTGTGTGTGTGTGTGTGTGTGTGTGTGTGTGTGTGTGTGTGTGTGTGTGTGTGCGTGTGTGTGTGTGTGTGTGTGTGCGTGTGTGTCACTAAGAGACTGTGTGTTTGTCTGTCTGAAGTTTTGTGTGTGTTTGTGAGAGATTTAGTTTGTTAGTCTGAAAGTGTGTGTGTGTGTGTGTGTGTGTGTGTGTGTGTGTGTGTGTGTGTGTGTGTGTTGGAGGTTGGCGGGCCACACACACACCTATTTTCAGAAAATGTTTGCCTTGATGGCTCTGTCCCTCCTCTTGTCATTTTTACCCTCCCTGGTCAAGTCCTCCAGAATGACCTCACTACCTCCCACCTCTGACCATCCTCCTTCCTTCCCTCCCTCCTTCGTGCTGACCTTGCATACTCCCTCCGTCTAAGTCCTCCCTCCCTCCCTCCCTCCTTCAGACCTTCACACTTCCTCCCATTTCTTTGTCTGGAGTCTTCCACACCTTCCTCTTTCTTCCCCCCTTTCTTCCTCTTTCTTTCTCCTCCACCTCTCCTTCCCCTGTCTACCCCTCCTATACCATCTGTCCCTCCCTCCCTCCCTCCGCCCGCCTTCACACACACACACACACACACACACACACACACACACACACACACACACACACACACACACAGCCAGGGTACTTTTTGTCCCTACAGGCCCAAGATTTGTGTACTGTGTCGTCTGCCTTTCACTCCTCTCCCAAATTAATGTTTTCTTCCGTATACATTTTTTATTCTCTAAAGTAATGTATATATATATTTTTTTTTTCTCGGAATATATTATATGAGTAGCGAATATTAAGTACTGTTGTATTTTTTTCTCAGGTAAATCTCTTTGACTGTATTTACCTTAATGAGATGGGGTCTATTTTTTTTTTTTATTGGATGGATTTTTGTGTGTAGTAATGTCATATTTTTTTTTACCTTAAATTGTTTTGTTGTTATTATTTTTTTTTCATTTTTTGGCCATGATACAGAGATTTGATTTTTTTTTTCGCAGGATAGAAGTTTGTGTCTTATTTTGATTTGTTTTTAGTGTTCTTTTACATAAATACAATGTTCGCGATTAAATTTTTTCCCCGAGTAAAACGTTCGTGACTTATGTCCTCAAGAGTGACGTTTGTGATTTTTTCCTTGAAGGTAGACGTTCTTGAATATTTTTTTCCCGCAACAGAGACGTTCGTGAATATTTTTTTCTCTCAAGGTAAACGTTCGTGAATATTTTTTCCCGCAACAGAGACGTTCGTGAATATTTTTTTCCCCAAGAGAAACATACACGAGTAGTTTTGGGGGCAGGAGAGACGTGTATGAATCGTCATACTTTTTATTTTTCCACCATGAGACACGTTTGTGAATTGTCATATTTTTCTTTTTCCAGGACAACTGTTTGTGTACTGGAGCGTCGAGTTTTTTTCTTCGGCGCAAAGGCTTCTGTACAGTGTGTTGTTCTGGCATTTTTGTATATACTCCCGCCAGAGAGGACTTACAGTGTTGCCTTCTGTCTGTCCGTCTGTGTCTGACCATCCCTCAAAACCGTAAACATGACATATTCCTTGTTAGGTGAAGCCTTTTATTAGAGGAATTTCAGATCAACTTTAAGGTTAATCATTCTAACATTACTTGAGGAATGAGGTTAGTTAAGGTAGGTTAGGTTAGATTTTGTTGGGGCTAAGTTAGGGTAGGTTAGGTTAAGTTAAGGGTGGTTAATCTTTTGGGGATCCGAAATGTCTGATGCATAATTATCATCACGAGGCAAAGTACTTCATTTCAAGTGTAAGTGTTTGTCAAGTGTTGTAATCTCCGGTAAAGGCAACCCGAAAAAAGTTTTAGTGGAGAGTCGTGGTTCGCCGACTCCCAGAAAAGAGGCTGATGCCTTCATTACTTGATCTATAACTGTTTGACAATGTTTTATTTTTTAGTAATTTTATAACTTTGCAAACTTTTATTTTATTTTAACTCTCTGTTTTTCCTTTCTTTAAGTACTGTACCTCCAACAGTGTGTAAAGGTTTGAAGTTGTTCTGTCTGTCTTTTTCTTTTTCCCTAACTCCGTCAACCACTGCTTGGACCCTTGCTTTTTTCCTAACTGGCTCTGGCACTGCTTGGAGCCGTGTTTTCCCCGTTTATGAGTGCCTGGAATAGTGCCAGCAACATTCCTCTCTGGGGTAACCGACCTTCAGCTGCTGTTCGCTTCATAAAAACGATGACACTGGATCATGGCTCTCCACGTTACCCACCTAGAAACCAACTGCTGCTGTGGGCTGTGGAGCACCCCCTCCCCCCCAAGCCGTTTTCTTTAAGGGCGAGGATGGGTGTAGGGGACCCGGGGTGAGGGAGAGAGACTCGTGTATTCTAAGTGGAGGAGGAGGAGGAGGAGTACTTGGGTGCTGCTTTCCTCCTAGACTGAAGATTTTGTCGCTGGTTATATAAGAACGTACAGTAGCTGGTGTTGTTTTTGTTTTATGTTTATTTTTTTTTTACTATTTTTGTCATACGTGTCAGTACAAACTCTAACACGCTCCAAGGATATTGTTGAACTCACTCGAGTCTTCGTTTTCCTCGTCGCTGTCGCCGCTGCTGTCCTTCCCGGCATCATAGAACCGCGTTCCTCGCCGTCTCCCTGTCATCCAAGGCCTATTGTTCTTGTTACTGTGATAACTACTGAATGGGTGGATGGGTTTGTCTTGGGTCGTGGTAGGGACGCTGCTATGCCCCCCCCCCTCTCCCTCTTGGAAAAATTCGATAATAGACACTTGATGCCATTACTTCAACCAAGGGGTAAAGAGGGTTTGTAGGATATGTGTCGCTGCTCTGCCTCAGGAGAAGGTATGCAGGAGGTGCCTAGTATTACGGTAAGCTGAAAGAGCCGTTGTTATTACATAATATAGTGTTACTTTACAGGTTGGAAGTGGGCGGAAGAGTTCAGGTAAACATGTGTTTTACACACGAAATATTATGCAGAAGTCAATAATCAACTGGGAACAAAAGAAAGGCGATAAACTGTAGTGACAGACGTGGACAAATAGACATAAACAATTAATAAAAATATTGGAGACAAGCAGAAGTAATATTGTTGATAGATGTCTATAAATATAGAGATGAAAGAGCGAATATCGCAGGAGGTAGTAATACACAGTATGTCACACACAGCATGACGTCCCCAGAGCGAGTGAGGGATCTTTGATGTCTCGTAATTCACGAACCCCAACATTCGACCCCGAGAACGTTGTTGTTGTTGTATGTGTTCCTGCTGCCCCGACTCGCCTCACAATTAGCTTTAGGAAACTAACTTGCATCTGTAGTCTTGAGAAAACATTCATAAATCAAAGTAACCCAATGAAAACGGCCCAAGCGACGAGGACCACCCGGGAGGTACTTTGAGCCTTGTGTGAGCAGTCAGTAAGGGTGGTAATAGCTCGGTGTTGGGACATCACGCGTTCGCCCTGCTGGCTTTGTTTTCGAGTGCATATGCCTGTGGAATTTTTCCGTGTTAATTGCAGTCTGTCCTGGCAAGGTGCCTCGACTCGAGTACGGAAAGCACAGAATGTTACTCCCACTGTTTTTACGTCGTAAATTTTTATATAATTCTGACTTCATCTTTATTCTTCGTTTATCCCGTATCACATTAATGATTAAATTCTCACCAATTCTACCTCTTGAGCAAGTCCTTATATAATAGCTTATAGAGGTTAAATACCTATTACGGAGAAAAAAATCCCTTAGAGTTTTTTATCCATCTTCGTGAAAACAAGAACGGAAGAGAACGGAAGAGAACGCTGCGTTTTGACACGTTCACTAAACTCTGGCAATATAGTCAAGGGAGGAGAGGGCTTCTCTAATCAAGGGATCCCAGCAATTAAAACTTTTTTCAAGGAAGAGGACACGACGCGGGAGTGAAAAAAAAAAGATGACTAAGAATTTGTATACAAGATGGAACAGAAAATTTTGATGTAAAAATCGAAATATAAGTGAGAGTGAAAATTTATCTGAATGATTTGTGTGGTTGAATGAGAGTTGATGGTGGTCTCTCTCTCTCTCTCTCTCCTCTCAGGTACTTATCTACCCTTGTTACCCCAGTACTTATCTACCTATCTCTCTTCAGTTCGTGCTTTGACACACACACACGGTATACTTGAATGTGTATTCGTGTATATATATATATATATATATATATATATATATATATATATATATATATATATATATATATATATATATATATATTATTTATTTATTTATATATTTTAAAATTTTTTGTGAACGTGTTGAAGGGTGAACGTCCTCAGGCAAAAACTCAATTGGACTCAAAGGGACATTGAAGCTCACGCGCATATACTCAAGGGCACTGGCAAGCACTAAAGCGCGCGCGCACATACACTCACAGACAGAGCTCTATATCTCCATACTTTATAACAATACTTAAATGATTAGCGAATCATCTATTTTACACTGATGGGATTATCAAATTAATCACTTTGTACTGACAGTATTAAATAATCTGTTTTCTACCGATAGGATTAGTAATATACTTTCTACTGAAGGTGATTAATGCTACCTACAGTATATACCGTCTATTGATACAATTGGAGCTGGTGTCTACTTCCTGCTGACAGGATTACTCTTCTAATATAGGATTATCATGTGGCATTTAACCCTTATTGATAGATGAAATTAAATTATCCTTACAGGTAGGATTAGCCTTTGACGATTAATCCTTATCAATTATTACAATATTCTTATAAATAGGATTATCCTTTAATATATAATCCATCCTGATAGACTGGATTAGTTTATCCATTTTGAGAAGATTAACCACTGGCACCCACGTCGTACTGAGAGGATTAAGGAACTCTGGATTAAGGTGATAATTAGGACTTCTTCCTCATCAGCTCCTCCTTCAGGTGTGGTCTTAAGGATGTCAGGAGGAGGTGAGATCCTTCCATTTTATCCTGCCTGAATGGAAACGTTGTCAGGGAGGCTGAGGATATGTTGGGAGTGGGAGAATGGACAGACAGACAGACAGACAGATATAAAAGGAGATTAGGAAGTGATGATATGCGTATGAGTTTGTGTGTGATAGAGAGAGAGAGAGAGAGAGAGAGAGAGAGAGAGAGAGAGAGAGAGGTGTTAGTGGCAAGGAAGAGGAAAAGGAAGAACTAGGGGACGGGAAAAAGAGCGATGGAGTGAGGACAAAGAGAGAACGAAGGGAAGAAGGTAGAAAGAGAGAGGGAAATGAAAGAGGAAATAGAGTAAGTGAAAGGGTAGAGGGAGGTGAAGAAAAAACAAGCACTGGAGAGAGATATGGTAAAAGAAAGAAAAAGAGAGAGAGAGAGAGAGAGAGAGAGAGAGAGAGAGAGAGAGAGAGAGTCACCTGTAATCCCCAGAGGTAGTTCGGGCGTGACACAGTGCAGGTGTGTCACAGTAAATTAGCCTTCATGTCTTGCCAACATTCACCTGATACAATCCTCACAATATCGCTGCAGCAAAATAAAAAGTAAATAAAAATAAAAAATAGACCCGTGTATTATAGTTTGAGTTATAACTTAATAGAGTTAAAGAAAGAATGACTTCATACCAGCACCTTGCCGGGGTCACATACGGGCAGAGTCTGGGTATGAAGGTGTGAAATACGTGTACCTTGGTGGCCAGAAATAGCTTGATTGGTTAGCGGGTCTGCAGGTCATTTTAGGACATGCGAAATAAGGGACTCGTAATTTTCTGCTAAACTTAACCTAACCAAACCCTACCAAACATAATGTAACCTAACCTACCCTAACCTGACCTAACCTAACCTACCCTAACCTAACTTAACCTAAGAAACCTTATCCCAATAATAGCTTGTCCTAAAAATAGCGGACCTCGGTTAGTGTCTATTATTTGGCGATTAATGTAACCTCTTGATCATGAGGGCTTAAACTCTCCGTGAGTACACTGGTTTAAATCCTGTGTTTTGGCCTATTTACTATGATGGTTTTAGGCCAGTGAGAACAGTGGTGTAATCCCTGTAATTAACTTATCCTTCCGAATACTTGAGTTTAACCTCTTAAATGCGATAACTTAAACCCTCAGACGATTCACACTTAAAAAAAAATAGTTTAACCCTTCGAATGCGGTAGTAAAGCCCTTGATTACGAGAGTTAAACCTTCTGGATAAGATAGTTTAACCCTTGAATACGATATTATAACCCACTGAATTCGATAGCTTAACCCTTTGATTAAGATATTTTAACCTTTTTGAATATAATACTTAATCCCTTGAATTATGATCAAGTTGAACCCTCCTTCACTCACATCCCCATGAGGTCAAACCATTATACACTTGAGGTCTATCTGTCAATTTATTGCTTCTTACACGTGTGGTTTTCAGGTTGCATATTTACAGAGCTTCCGTGTGTGTGTGTGTGTGTGTGTGTGTGTGTGTGTGTGTGTGTGTGTGTGTGTCCCTGGCATGTACTGGTGCAGTCTCTCACTTGGCTTAAGGTATAGTTTGCATGCTGAGGGCTATAACTCTTGTTTGTGGGGTGCAGGAGGAAGAGGGGTGAGGGGGTTAAGGGGGTAGGGAGGGAGGGGAAGAGAAGGAGAAGGGAAGGAGGATGGGGAGGGAGGGTGAGAGAACGGGAGGAGGTGAAGGAGAGTTAAGATGGGAAGAAGGGGAAGGGAACTGAAGAAGAGAGGGAGAAGGAGGATAGAAACGGGAAGGGAAGGGGAGGTAGGCGGAAGGGAAGAAGATGGGAAGGGGGGAAGAGAAGACGTGTAATCGTGAAAAGGGAAAAAGAGGAAAGTCGGGAAACGGAAGAAGAGGAGGAAAGGGAATAGTGAAGGGGAAAAGAATAGGTAGAAAGGGAAGAAATAGCGCCACTAGGCAAGAGAGAGAGAGATGGCGAATTTGCGTGGGTTTGTGTGTATGAATTTACGAGTGAGTGTATATACATGTAGCGGGATCATGTGTGTGTGTGTGTGTGTGTGTGTGTGTGTGTGTGTGTGTGTGAGGCAGGCAACACACACACAATGTATCAACGTTGTCTGGATGACGTTTACATAAGCTGCTCATCCATCTCGTGCCCCACCACCGCGACCGCCTCCTCCACCACTATCTCCACCACCATCACCACCCCCGCCTCCATCCCCACCTGCTCCCCCTCCTCCTCCTCCTCCCCGCCTAACAACGACCTCCCCACTTGGTTCAGTTACTGTGGTGTGGTGAAGACGGGTTGCCTCTTGTTACAATATTAATCATAGTTGCTAAAATTTGCTGAATCTCTCTCTCTCTCTCTCCTTTTTCGCCATCGTCCTTTCCCCTTTCTCTCCCCTCCTCCTCCTCCTCATCTATCTCCCTTTTACTCTCTCCTCTGTATCTCCCCTTTCCCTCCCCACCAGTTCTTCTCGTTTTTCCCTAACCCTCTTCTCCATCTCCCATTTCTCTCCCTCCCCTTACCTCCTCCAGACTACACAGCCTCAGATATTCAGCTGTTGTATTATCAAGGTGGAGGGAGGGAGGTGGGAGGGTCACACCTGGGTCCTGATCATCATTACCTGTCTAGTTCTCACCTTGGAATTCTTGCTCTTCCAGGTGTGTCCAAGCCAACACCTGTACTATCTGTAACACCTGTATGTGTGTGTGTGTGTGTGTGTGTGTGTGTGTGTGTGTGTGTGTGTGTGTGTGTGTGTGTGTGTGTGTGTTTCTTCTCCTTCTTTCCTCGTTGTTGTTTTCTTCTCCTTCTCCCTCCTCCTCCTTCGCCTCCCATTTCACTCCAAAGCGACGTTCACTCCCAGCATACATCATCAGTTCTATTGAGAGAAAGACTTGGATCACATTGTCAGACTCCTTAAGCCTTTGAAAAATAGAATTCCATCCTATTGTAAGGTCACAGACGTCAAGAAGATAGATTTGAATCTCCCAGACCTCAGGGTAAGGAGAGTCAAGTTCCATTCAGAGGGATTTGTAATCACCTTATTGTATCGTACACACCTTGGGTTAAGTAGAGTTGGATCCTCAACTCTTAGTCAAGTAGAGTTGGATCCCTCAACTCTCAGTCAAGTAGAGTTGGATCCCTCAACTCTCAGTCAAGAAGAGTTGGATCCCTCAACTCTCAGTCAAGAAGAGTTGGATCCCTCAACTCTCAGTCAAGTAGAGTTGGATCCCTCAACTCTCAGTCAAGAAGAGTTGGATCCCTCAACTCTCAGTCAAGAAGAGTTGGATCCCATTTTGCGTCGTGAGAGCGCTGTAAGTAAAGTGGGGTTGGATCCCATTATGCCGCTGTAATAATGACATAACCCGCGGGCTTAGTTCAAGCAGCCGGGTGTTGGCGGAAGCCCTCCTCCTCCTCCTCCCGCTCTAACCCCATCTTCGTCGTCGTTGTCGTCCTCCCCTCCTCCTCACCCCCCATTCATCCCTTGTCTGCGTGGTCTCTCCCATGACACCGGCAGCCGTCATAGTCAGACACCTTCATCACGTATATTCCACAAACACATTACATTCAATGTATTCAGGGAAGAGGGAGATCTGCCCAGCTTTCCCCGTGATGCAAGGAGAATCCCTGCCGCTGTGTGGGGAGGAAGAGGGGGAGGAAAGGTTGGGGAGGGACGCGAGATGGGGTGAGTAGAAGTGGGAAAAAAATCTTGGGTGGGGCGCCATGAATGGGTTTGGTTTGGAATGGGGATATAAATTTGGGGAGGGTGGAGGGGTGGGGAAGGAGGTTGGAGTGGGTTGGGGGTAGGAAACTTGGGGAGAGATGGAGTGGTGGTGATCTGGAACGGATGAGGGGAAAGAAAAGTTGGGGAGGAGTGTAGTGGTAGGGGTTTTTGGGCGAGGTAAACTAAGGAAATGTGGGGAGGAACCTTGGGTAGAGTGGGGAAAATTGTTAAAGTTTGAGTGGGGGAAGGAAGATGGGGGTAGGGAGGATGCTAGTAGACGAGGGGAAGTTTTGAAAGGAAGTTAAGATGGATATATTGTAAACTGGGGAATAATCTGGGTAGTTTGGGGATATTATGGGGGATGGGGAAAGATCTGTGATGGGTTGGGGTGTAGTTAGAAAATGGGAAAGAACCTGATTTAACTGGAAAAAAAAGTCTGGGGATAGGATTAGGTGGGGAGAAAAGAGGGAAGAATGTTTAGTGGTTTGGGGGAGATATCAGGTGAGTTGGGGAGAATTAAGTGTAGCTTTAGGCACAGGGAGGAACTGTCAATAAACTCCCAATGTATCTCCGGGTCATATATTCAATAAACCTTTTATTCAGTGAACTTTCAGCGTATTTCCGCCTTACTCTTTCAATATGTCCCTAAGGTAAATTTCAGGCTCTCATTTTCTATCTCTTCTCTGTCGTATTCATTAAACACCTGTATTTCCACCTCACACGTTCATTAAACACCTGTACTTCCACCTCACACGTTCATTAAACACCTGTATTTCCAGCTCACACGTTCATTTAACACCTGTATTTTCAGCTCACACGTTCATTTAACACCTGTATTTCCAGCTCACACGTTCATTAAACACCTGTATTTCCACCTCACATGTTCATTAAACACCTGTATTTCCAGCTCACACGTTCATTAAACACCTGTATTTCCAGCTCACACGTTCATTAAACACCTGTATTTCCACCTCACACGTTCATTTAACACCTGTATTTCCACCTCACACGTTCATTAAACACCTGTATTTCCACCTCACACGTTCATTAAACACCTGTATTTCCACCTCACACGTTCATTTAACACCTGTTCACATTCAAACACCTGTATTTCCACCTCACACGTTCATTAAACACCTGTATTTCCACCTCACGTTCATTAAACACCTGTATTTCCACCTCACACGTTCATTTAACACCTGTATTTTCACCTCACACGTTCATTAAACACCTGTATTTCCACCTCACACGTTCATTAAACACCTGTATTTCCACCTCACACGTTCATTTAACACCTGTATTTCCACCTCACACGTTCATTTAACACCTGTATTTCCACCTCACACGTTCAATCGTCGTTCTACGTTAATCAGTAAGCCAGAGAGAGAGGATCCTTCTCTTCATAAATACTAATCGCTCTCACTGAGTCCCAGAAAGTGTCCAAACTTTTACCACAGTCACAATTTTCACTTCTCCTCTCGAGTTGGTCCGCCTCCCTCAGGTACCAGCACAGGTAACTTACTTCTAAAGGAATAATCTTCATTGGCGTGTCATGGTCTAGTGTTTAAGTGGACCCCACGTGTTTTTACCATTAGGTTATCAAAGGAATTTATTGTTGTGTATTTAAATAGATTCCATGTATTTTTACCATTGGATTGTGAGGTTTATTTACTTCTTTTTTCTTCAATGAAATATTCCTTAAGAGGCTTTCTCATTGGCGGGAACATGTTTAAAAGGCCATTTTAATTGGCTGATAAATACCATCGAAGTAGTTTATCATTCGTTAGTGTATATATTAAGTTTTATTGGTCGGGCGACATATCATGTGAGGTATTTTAATTGGTTGTTAATGTCACTCTTAAGACTCGTTTTTATTGGCCGGAGCGTGTCATAGGAGGCTGATAATTATGATTCGGATTGTAATTAACTATGAGGCACGACCATTAGACACCTAATTATCATGCCATCATGAACCACTAACAGTCAGTCTCATTAAGTGTTCCCGCAGGTTGGTGTGTCATGAACACTTAATAGATATACTTTATTATTTTGTCATATAAATATTGCAATATTTTCCTTCATTGTTTTACGTACGTCATAAACACTTATTTTCCTACTTATTTTCCTTTACTTTGTCTAAGAAACTATATATTTTCCATCATTTTATTGCCTTCTCTGTGATGTTAACGTATCTAAGTACAGTCTCAGTGCTCTTGTGTTGCCATTTTATATATTGTTGTTATCCTTCTTGGCGTAAGTCAGTTAAGTAAAGTTAAGATGGGTAGAGTTAGGTTTGGTTTCACTTACGAGGGAAAGTCAACAGACAATTTGTTTAGAATCGTGTTCCATCCACTACAGTAATTTGTGCAACGTTAAGAATAATATTTTCCCCAGTACAAACTTTTAATGAAGCATCTGAGACAGTCGGCGTTGATTGAGATAGAAAAATACATCCATGTTGTTGTTTTAAGCCCAGGACGACCTTCTATTTTTACTTACTCGATGAATACAAGAAATATAATAGCGAGCGCTGCGAATTGTCATAGTTACTCCTGGACGGTACGAAGAAAACGTTTTTCGGGAGTTACACTAACAAGGGAGTTTTTCAGGAAGAACTATGATATTGTTGTGAGGTTGTGTGTGCGTTGCGGGACCTACCATCTTAGATAGATAGATAGATAGATAGATAGATAGATAGATAGATTTTTTCAGTAAATTCGTCATACATGTTCATATTGATTCAGGCTGTATATGATAGCACAGGTATACAGCAAACATTGTAAACTGTTAGTCGATTTGGTGCATAATGTCCCAGGAAACACAGCATAACATTATACAGTAAATGAGACTGATGTTGGAATTGTACGAAGATGAGCGCCTCTTGATCAGTTAATTTTCAGGTGACACTAAACATTCATCATTATTATTATTATTATTATTATTATTATTATTATTATTATTATTATTATTATTATTATAGTCACACATATGAGTATTGTATGCCAACACAGTTTAGCTACGGAAATACTTCAATGTTTACCACCAAGTACAAACACAACTGGACAACACTGGTACAAAAATATCACTCAGAGTACATTCACGTGTTTACAGAATATATCAGTTTATTCATTTATTGATGTATATGTAGAAAATATCTGTGTTGTGTGATATTGAAAACTGATAGTTGTAAATGTGGATTAATCTTGTGTCGGATGTTCAGGTTTGTGAAGTGTAGGTGTATGATGATTATCCAGGTGTGTGCAGTGTAGGTGTATGATGATTATCCAGGTGTGTGTAGTGTAGGTGTATGATATCCAGGTGTGTGTAGTGGTGTATGATATCCAGGTGTGTGTAGTGTAGGTGTATGGCATCCAGGTGTTTTGTTTTGTAGGTGTGTGATATTCAGGTGTTTGTAGTGTAGGTGTGGGATATCCAGAAGTGTTGAGAACAGGTGTAGGGAAGGTGAGCGAGCCATTACCGCCAACATGGAGGTCATAGGAACCTGCTAACGTGCAATTCGGCCCAGGTAAACTGCTTCACGGAGTCCTTAGTTGACTCTCCTGACTTGTCCCTGTCTGAAGGGCTGTTGGGTATACACGAGGGTTAAGGTCAGGTCTGGATAGGTTAAGGTCAGGTCTGGATAGGTTAAGGTCAGGTCTGGATAGGTTAAGGTCAGGTCTGGATAGGTTAAGGTCAGGTCTGGATAGGTTAAGGTCAGGTCTGGATAGGTTAAGGTCAGGTCTGGATTGGTTAAGGTCAGGTCTGGATAGGTTAAGGCCAGGTCTGGATTGGTTAAGGTCAGGTCTGGATTGGTTTAAGTGAGGTGTGGGGAGTTCAAGGTCAGGTGTGGGGAGTTATTTCAAGGTCAGGTGTGGGGAGTTAGTTCAAGGTCAGGTTTGATATTAGTACAACAGTTTCCTTTTCACCTTAACTTTATGTACAAATATAAGTACAGTACATAGTGTTACACCTGATGGTCCATTTTACCAGGAACTGATGCATACTTTGTGTATTAAAGGCATCATATACACCACACCATGCCAACGATGCCACCGATGCCGTCACATTGCCACCACCACCGCTGCACCGCCGCTCTCTTTTTACTCCACCACACCGCCACCACACCACCACCGCGGATGTGTGGGACTCCCGATGGACACACTGATAAGAGTGATAGAAGCTACTGAAGATGAGCTTCTTATCTTATCTCGGGCGCCGTTCCCGGCTTTGTCGAGTGTCTCCCGTGCCATTTATTTCCCATTTCCTGTTTTTCTTCCCATCAGGAAGGATCTTTCCTCCCGGCCCCCTTAAAAAATGTGGGGGGGGGGTCGGTGGTCTCTCTTATAATGTATTTTTTCTTGATTTATTATTATTATTAATAATATTATTATTATTATTATTATTATTATTATTATTATTATTATTATTATTATTATTATTATTATTATTATTAACAGTAGTCTTTCATCTTTGTTCATTACCTCCACTTTTCATCTTTTTACATTTCACTTCTAATTGTTCTATTTTTCCTCCTCTACCCTCTATCTCCTGTCTTTATTGCTTTGACGTCCTTCCCTTATTTAAAATTGTCTGTTCTTTTCATTCGTTCTTTTACTTCTGTTTCCATTTTCATTTTGACAATTTTTTTGTTTTTCGTTTCGTCTTTTATTTTACTGAATTTTCTTTTATACTTTACTGTTTATTAATATTTTGTATTTAATGTTTATTTATTTTTTCTTTTGAGTCTAATTATATTTTAATTTTCTTATTTTATTCTAGTTTATTTTGATATTCGTTTTATTTATTATTTTTATTAGATTTACTTATTCTATTTATTTTTTTATGTATTTTCTTAATTTTAACTTTATTTAATTATCTTTGCTATATCTTTTTTTTTGCATAAGTTTCATTTGTTTTTATTTTCTATTCATTAATTTATAAACGCATTATCGTCGGTCTTTATTCCTCTTGACATAATACTTCATAAACAAACACACACACACAAAAGCATTTCAATATTAATTTCCTATCAACAAGTTTTTAATTAAATGATGACAACAAAATAGTACAAAGCTTTTATTTCAAATTGACATCTACATTTTTCTTCAAAGTTACCTGTAGGAGTAATTAACTTAGAAAATAATTAATTACTGTGAGATTTTTACCTGTACAGTAATTAGCACCTGTACCTGATGTCAAGTAGTTTTGTGTTACGGCTGCCCACTTTTTACATCCGTCCGTTTACCTTCCGTCTGTTTTTTCAAGTCCGTCCACTTTATCATGCATTCTTCCTTCCGTCAGTCTGTCCGTATATCTTTACGTCCGTCCGTTTTGCATCTTTGTACCTTTGCATCCGTCCGTCCGCCTGTCAGTCCGTCCATGTACGCTGGTGACTATTGTTTCGGTAACGGCACTAACACTGTACCTTTTAAAGCCCTAATACAGTGTAGCTGAATAATTGGGGAAAAAACAGAGAATGAGGAGGAAATGAAGGAGAGGAAGAAAGAGGAGAAAATATAAAAAGATAAATAATTCCTCAAAAACAAAGAGGGTGTGGAGGTGGAAGAAGAGGAGGAAAGGAAGGGGCAAGAGACAGAAAAATATCTAAGTAAGAGGATGGAAACAGGAAGACGCGAGGAGGATGTGAAGAGGAGGGGAAGGACGGAAGAGGGGAGGGAAGAGAAAGCGAAATGCGGAAGAACCAACTATAGCGAATAAAACACGGGGAAGACAAAACAACGAAAATATCGTAAATATTAAGGAAGAGTGATAAAAGAAATGAAAATAACAGTAATGAATGGTACGAAGATACTACTACTACTACTACTACTACTCTACAACTACTGCTAAGAAGAAAAAGAAGGTAATAAAATGGTTAATTCCTTTTAAACAATTAGACTAGTTTATCAGCTTGATCTCTCACGAGGACTTTGTCAGTGTTGCCAGAAGCGTGAGGAACCCCACTGTGCAAACCGGAAATACCAGCCCCCAATTTTTAAACCCGGGTCATTCTGGTTTGGTAATGAACACGCTCCGGGTACCTGTAATTAACGAGTGTGTACCTGTCGATAGCAAGGTCACGTTGTCGTACCCAAAGGCTTGATTATTTTTTGTTTGTTTGTTTGTTGTAGGTCTGTAGGCCCCTGTCTCTTATATACAGACTATAGGTGTTCCATATATGGATAACTACAATTATTTATCACGGAATCGATTTTGTGAATAATATTGAATTTTCTCACATATTAGATTTTTTGTAAAATATACTATTTTTTCCAGTAATGAAAAAATCAACCTCAAATTCTGTTTTTTTTTTCCTTTAAAGAAAAAAAACCCGCAGCAGATGTGTTGTATTAATTCGAAAACTCTGAACTTTTTTCCCTCGCGTTTAAACTTTCCCGTCGTAGCTTGTGGTAATCGAAGATAAAAATTTAGCTTTGCCCCTACCCTGTTTCTCCTCACGTTCCTTCTCCACCTCTGCTTCTCCTCCCGTTCCTCCTCCTACCCCTGCTTCTCCTCCACGTTCCTTCTCCTACCTCTGCTTCTCCTCCTCGCTCCTCCTCCTACCCCTGTTTTCCCTCTCCACTTCTCCTCTCCACCCCTGTTCTCCTCCACGTTCCTCCTCCTACCCCTGCTTCTCCTCACGTTCCTCCTCCTACCCCTGCTTCTCCTCCTCGCTCCTCCTCCTTCTTCTCCTACTCTTCCTGGTCCTCATTCTCCTCCTCCTTTTCTCCTTCTCCTCTTTCCTTATTTATTCTTAGTTCTCTTTGTTTCTACTTCTCTTTCTCATCCATATCACATTATATCCATATGCAAACTCTCTCTCTCTCTCTCTCTCTTTTTCTCTGTACAAAAGTTTTCTCCTGAAGAATGAAACTCGGAAATTTAAATGTGAATGAGAGCAAAAATTGGTTTCCATCGCGTCTTATACTTCCATAAACATGATGGTTTTGACTAATCTGAATTTCAATTATGGTGTCCTCTCTCTCTCTCTTTTTTTTTTTTCTCTCTCTCTCTCTTTTCTCTCTCTAAAAAAACTCCGCGGCGCAGTTTAGTATGTCGAGAGAAAACGTCGGGTTGCGCAGTTTTTGGTTAAAGAAAACGGCGGATGGTATAGTTTTGGGTGTGAAAAAACGTAGATGGATGAATAGATTAATAGTTAGGTAGGTAGAGAGGTGGACTGACAGGTAAGCAGCAGTTAGATACAGTAGATGTAGATAAATAGACCGAGTTTTAGATGCATATGTTAATAGACAGCTAAAATAATAGATACAAAATTAAATGGATATTCAAATAAAAATTAAAGGCATTTTATGTTTAGATAATAGGCGAATATACAGTATGTATAGATGCATAGTTATAGGGAGCTATAACTATATACAGTTAAGAATATATATGCATTAAAACCTTTGAAGAAATAAAGGGCTTAATAAACGTTTTGAAATATAAACAATCATATATACATCTTGCTGAAAAAAGCAGTGAAATATAATTATTATATATTCATCGTATTAAAAGACGTATTATATAAGTTAATCTTTGTTACTTAAGACAGGTAAAACAGGTCATCTAAGATTCCCCGCCGAAATATTTAGTGACTCATCCAGGGTAATATTATATCGTTGGTCCGTGACCTTCCTGGTGACAGATGACATTGGCATCCGCTAAGGTTGGTATCCCTGTCTATTATAAACACTCTTGCTTACCCTCGTAGTTCTTGTTGCAGGGCTCAGGGAGATATAGACAATAAACACATTAATGAACATACGGACGGCGGTGTTTGCTATATTAGTGATACTGATGGTAATAGATATATTAAGGTATACGCGTAAACTTTAATTTGCGGTTGAAGAATATAATATGTAGCCTAATTTTTTAAGCAACCTCTTATTATGTTAATCTATGTAGACATACGTATACACACATTTGTATTATTACGTACATATACACATATTATTAATTTTACATTATTTTATATTTATTTATGTATGTATTTAGTCATTTCTTATTTTCGCTTTATTTTTGGTACTCAATCCCAGGTTTGCCCATCTCCGGGTCCTTGAAATTTACCTCGGCGAGCCTTGACTGGCTGCGTCATGAGGCTGGTGTTTACACTCGTCGATGCACCCATGGTAATTGATTTTAATTTGCAGTGTAAACACGTCATTCAGAGCTGCATGAAGATCGGGCGAGCAGTAAATTAAACCCCTGAGCTCTGTATTCTTGAAGGCTCTTACGTTAATTTTTTCTTCCCCTGACTGGACCAGAGATGTGTGAATACATATACCTGCCTCGCTTAACATAAGAAACAAATATGAATTCCCAGAGGTTTGTAAGTTGAATATTATCCCTAACTGCAGATATGAGATCGTATACATCTGAGTTAATTCATCAATAAAGATTTATTCCCAAAGGTTATTATGATGAATTCTCTCCCTGAGTCGAGATACAACAATACAACTACAGTATCTGCCTCACTTATGCTACGTAACAAAGATGTATTCTCAAAGGTCCAGGTGTTGTAGTGTCTCCTGCAGTGGAGGTGTGAGAGTAACATTATCTGGCTCACTTAAACAACGGAACGACTATTGGGATACTTTTTTGTACTAACTAAATAGAGAATTATTTGTCCCTTGTTACCCTAACCTAACCTACCTAGCTGATGGAAGATAATTATTAGTGGTTGATTCTCAGAGATTCCAAACGTTAATTACCAAATTGGACAGGTGAGAGCACATCTATCTTGTTCACTTAATATACAAGACAAAGATGGATTCTCAAATATTCCAACGTTGATTAATCTCCACAATACAATGGACAGGTGATGAAACCAACTAACTGGCAAATGGAAACTCTCAAACAACTATTAATGCTCAGAGATTCGTACGTTAAAATTTTGCTTTTGTTAGAACGTTATCTATCTATCTATCTATCTATCTATCTATCTATCTATCTATCTATCTATCTATCTATCTATCTATCTATCTATCTATCTATCTATCTATTATCATCTATCTATCTATCTCTCTCACTGTAGATAAGAAAAATACAGATTCTAATAGACTCTTACGTTAATTATTTCTTATAGTTGTTGAAGTCAGACCATATCTATGGAACAAAGATGAATGCTCAAAAATTCGTACATTTTGTTTTTTCGTTACTAACTGGAGATAAGATAATTCTTCCCTGGTTAACTTCAGCTTCGGAACCATGATGGATTCTTAAAGATTCTTACGATAGTTAATCCCCCAATAAAGATGTGAGAACTCATCCATCTCTCTCACTTAAGCCACGACACAATAGATAGTCTCCTGAAATTGACTTCCAAATTGCAAATGAAAATCCATCGTAACTAGATATGTCCTCTTGTTAGGTGGAAAAAATGACTTACGAAGCTTTAAGAATGCGGACCTTAGTGTAGGTACCCTGGCGAGGGGCCAAGATGCCCTTAAGGTCTCTCTGTAAATATGGATTTTTGTTTAAGAAGAAAAATTTGTGGTTAGATGAGGGGCCTGGTTGTTCAACTTGGCGAGTGGTGGTGGTAAAGATGTTTTTAGCGGTGGTGGTGGTGGTGGTGGTGGTGGTAACGGTGGTGTTGGTGATGGTGGATGTAATGGTTGTAGTAATGGTGGTTTTAGATTATTATTATTATTATTATTATTTATTATTATTATTATTATTATATCTGCTCACAGACTGCAATAAATAAAATCTCCCCCCTCACAAGAAAACTGGTCGTATATATCACAATATTTACCTTCACGTCTGTATAAACGAGGAGAGGCTTGAAGGCGTCCTAAGACCTTATGAATGACCTCTAAACCCACTTCGGTCGCAACAGTTATCCTTCAAATCGCATTAAATCCCTTAACAATGACGGCCTCGATCCTCTTTCGCCTGTATCGCTTAAGCTCTGGTGGTGTGGTGGTGGTGGTGAGGGAAGGGTGGGGTGGTAGGGCTCTAAATACGATGGTTGTTGGGGTTTGGGGGCTCTAAATACGATGGTTGTTGGGGTACAGCTGTATTTGAGTTCCATATAAAGTTATCCGGAACTCTTCCATAGGGTTAAGCTTGAACGGGGCTTTAAAATATGTGCGAGAACTCCTATAGTAGACTGTTTGGAATGGACATCAACAGGAATTTGCTCTCTCTCTCTCTCTCTCTCTCTCTTTTTTTTTTCTCTCTCTCTCTCTCTCTCCTCTCTCTCTCTCTCTCTCTCTCTCTCTCCAGGATAGAAGATTGAACTGCAAAGAGAATGTAAGGGAGTAAGAGACGAAAGGGAAGGAGAGAAAAGGGAGGGAGGAAGAGAAGAGAAGAAAGGGAGAAGGAGGGAACTGAAGAAAGGGAGAAGGAGGGAAGGGAAGGAAAAAGGAGCAGGGGGAAAGTGAGAAAGAGAGGTATGGGGAGAAAGGAATTGAAAGGAAAATATCAGGTGTCGATAAACTAAACCTGGCCAGTTAACAGTCACACGCTGGGTATATCTTGTAGCTTTAACTGGCTCTGACTGGCACTATGAACTGGATCTGTCTCAATTAATAGGTTCATTTAAGTGTATGACTGGTTCTATTAACTGTGTCTATTTAACTTTATGACCGGTCTTGAGATAGAGTCTACTGGTGAGGTCAATGACAAACACACACACACACACACACACACACACACACACACACACACACACACACACACACACACACACACACACACACACACACACACACACACACAAACAAAAATGGAATTAATGTTGCATCTCCACACAAACGTCTCTCTGTCGAGGTGTTGAAGAAGTTTTGGTTACGATTTGCATAATTTCTAAAAGGGTTCCTCCTCCCCCACCCCTTGTTTTGAATTTTGCATTTGGTTTGTGTGTGTGTGTGTGTGTGTGTGTGTGTTGTGTGTGTTGTGTGTGTGTGTGTGTGACTCGGTATTTATTCGCTTAGTTAACAATACACACACACACACACACCCCCCCCCCCCCCCCCTTCTCTCTCTCTCTCTCTCTCTCTCTCTCTCATTGTGTGCCATATACCTTGAGTAGTGTTCTCTCTTTTTTGTCTGTCTGTCTGTCTGTCTGTCTGTGTTTCTCTTTATGTGTCTTATTCTTCCTAAATTTCTTCTGTCGTTTTCTCACATCACTTATTCTCTCATTTTATCAATCTTTATTTTCTCCTCCTCTTGTAAACTCTCCATTCATTTGTTTCCACTTTAAGGTTTTCGCTAATTATAGAAAAAAAGTATTGTTTATAATATCTATACAAAAAATATATTGTTTATTGTATGTTGCAAAAATATATATACTTTATACTGTAGGTGTTGACGTATAATTGGTCTGGTGTAAAAGTTATGACAATATACTTTCACTCTGCTAATAATGGTACAGATACTTTAAGTCTATTCTAGTTGTTGCAAAAAAAATAGTTTGTTTTCGTCACCATGTTGCTGAAATAAGTTACGTAACAGCTTAAAGAAATATTATCGCTTCACTGAAAAGTTGTTGGGACAAATCGGAGTTGTTAGTAACAGTAAAGATTTATTATTTTACTTTGAGTTGTAAAAGTTTATTGATGTTTGGGTTTAAAAGTTGTAAAAATCTAGGGTATTTCGCCTTCAAAAGTTCATTGATATCTATGTCAAAGTTTGGAAAATTTATTACTATTTTGCCTGAAAATTAAAAAAATGGGCGTCTACACCAAAAATGACAAAACTACATTGTTATTTTGCCTTGAAATACAAAAGCTTACGACATTTACACTAATAATTACAAAAATACTCAGCGTTCGCGAAAGATTTTGATAAATGTATTGTCTTGGTCAACAGCTGCTAAACTAACGCTTGTCCGTACGCCAAAATTAATGCAGTTTTCTACTCTTTGCCTACGGTATGAGAGCGACTTTTTCTCAATGTTTATTCATTCAGTTGCTTTCATTTCACTCCGACATGAAAGGACTATAAAAGCGGAATTGAATGTCGTGATCATTTCCACGCGTAATTTCGACTCTTAAATCCTATTGCCATTCAGGCGAAAATCCGTGTCAATTCCCAAACTTGATTTTTAAATTCACTAACACGTCAAAGCAGAACCAGCGTGAGCATTTTTATTCTGTAATTAATAATTTCATCCTTAGGTGCCAGCCTCATAAAACTGACAGTCGCTTGCTAGGTTCATTTCAGTATTGAAGGAATGATTTTATCCTTAAGTTATGTCACTAAAAGGCTGACAGTCGCTTAAAATGAGAAGTTCAGTACTTAAGTAATACTTTTATCCTTAAGTAATGAGGCCGTAAGAACGAAAATCGCATACAAGGATGATGTCTGTACTGAGGTTATAATTTAGTTCATAAATGTTAACAATATTACGTTGAAAGTCGCTTACTAATATTAAAATAGATGCATTAATTTCACCCCTCAGTGCTTGTATCATAAGCTTAACAATCGCCTGCTGTATTAATATCGAAGCAGGTAATTCTCACAGGTCAGAAATGGAAACATTATGAGAAACAGACCTCCATAACTGGCCTATTTAACCTCAGTGAACAATATACATAAAGTAAAAAATGGCTTACTTTTTCCTTAAAGCACTTGGAATATACGTGCGTATCTATATGAACACCATCGGGGAGCTATATTAATAACAGAAGCCATAAGTGTCTATATGAGAATTACAAGCACAGGTGTAGCTCTGAAACACAGGTACAGTGTTGTTTACAGGTGAGTCTCATAGGTGGTGTGGAGGTGGGGGGTTGTGGGGAGCCGTAGGAGGATAGAGGGAGACAGGTAATAAGGAGGAAAGATAGAGAGAAGGAGAAGTAGAGGGAAACAGGTAATAAGGAGGAAAGATAGAGAGAAGGAGAAGTAGAGGGAAACAGGTAATAAGATGGAGAAACGTGGTTGAAAAGGATGTGAGAGTCTTTAGTCAGTTTTACCTCTGCATAAAAATCAGGTAAAAAAATAGCAAATTATATCTTAAGTGCTTCTGGTATAAGAGTGAAAATGCTGAATTATGTTTAATATGAAGAAAAAAATCAACCCTATTTACTAACAGCATAAGGGCAAAAATACTGTGATATTTTTTTTGCAAGAAATTAACGTAGATTTTCACCTTTAAATACGCTTGATATATGAACGAGAATACCTTGCAGCGTGTGGTAAAAAAACTAACATAAATTCCACCACTTAAATACTTGAAGCATAAAGGCAAAGTATTATAAATTTCACCTCTAAAAGCATACAGACAACTATTTTGCCATTGTCTTATATGTAGGGGTCAATATCACCTCTGTGTAGTGTATGCATAAGCATGAAAATGTCTTACTGCGTCTTGCAAGAAAGTTAATTTAATTTCACCTGTATTTACTTGTACTATAAAAGCGATATCTAATTCATTTTTAAGTCTTAGTATTCAACGAGTATATTATCTTCACCTTTAAATACTTAATGCATTAGGGGGAAATACATTTATGCGTCTTGCAAGGAAGTTGAACAAATTTCACCTGTAAGTACCTGTGTTTTAAGAGCGAAAATAGTCACTTGTGTCTTGTAAGAATGTTTAATTAATATCACCACTAAGAACGTGTGTTTTAAGAGCGTAAATTCTCACCTGTGTCTTGTAAGAACTTGTAATTAATGTCACCCTTAAGTACTTGTACAAGAAGAGCGGAAATACCTAATGTGTTGTATTCAATAAATAAACATCACCTGTAGATACCAAACAGCCTAACGAAAACTATTTTATGTCTCGTACGAAAGTCAATTTAATTTCAACTCCCAAAGTACAATAATCATTAGGACGGAATTAATTGGCAAAATCAATTGTAGCTTTAAGGAGAGCTAACACTACAGATACTTACAGTGATTTCTACAGTGTGGCTGTATGGTGTGTCTACCTGTAATCAATCATACTCCATGTAATTAATCATACACTTACCTGTAATTAATCATGTAATTGGTCAAGTACCTACCTGTAATTAGCCAGTGTCAATTTACTTAATTTCACAATAGAGTGATGCCTTATACACTATAACCCAAATTAATATTTCAGCCGAGCGCCTCTAGTACCCAGACAAAGAGACCATAAGTCATTATATATTAATAACATAAATCTCACCTGAATAATGCCAGTTACAGTAAAAACACTCTCTGGTCTGTCATTTAATACACTAACGTACAATTTCACTCTTATCTTCACTGATCATAGGGGTAAGGATTCTTTGCTGTGTGTTGCGTGTGAAAGTAGAATTAATCTCACCTCCATGTACTTATGTAATAAGACCAGGAATACCTTTCTCTTTCATTTTCTAAATTAGCGCAAATATCACCTTTATATTTATTAATCTTAGGGGTAAGAATTCTTTGCTATGTTATGTGAGAGAAAATAATATTTACTTGAGTCATAAGAGTAAAAACAACTTGTATACCTGAACAAATAGCAAGACAATCAATAGGTACCAAAATACACCTACAGGTACACATAGACAATCAATAGGTACCAAAATACACATACAGGTACACATAGACAATCAATAGGTACCAAAATACACATACAGGTACACATAGACAATCAATAGGTACCAAAATACACATAGAGTTACTTGAGCTATGTGTCTCGACCGGCGGCGCCTCGACCGAACAGAGACAAACTCGGTCGTAATTAAGTAAAGTGGATTAATCGAATGAGCTGATTAAGTAACAAGTTGCAGGTGAGAGTTTGTACGTGTGTTTGTCCTGTGCTGAGTTAAGCTGGCCGGCTCCTCCCATAGTTAGCTCTGCTTCATCATGCACGCCTGCAATTGCATGTTGACTTTGAGCTGATCAGTTGTTGAGTGTGTTGACTGATGATCTACCTGCGTGTTGGGGCCGTGAGGCCAGGACAGGTGTGTTCATCATCTGGGTAGTGACTTGCTCTTTATTATTATTATTATTATTATTATTGTTATTATTATTATTATTATTATTATTATTATTATTATTATTATTATTATTATTATTATTATTATTATTATTATTATTATTGCTTTGTTTAATATTTTATTTTATGTTATACTTATTTTATATTATTATTATTTGTATTCTCTTATTACTGTTATTATTATTACTTATAGTTAAATACACAAGGATAGACCCTGTAACACAGTCCTTCCATAAGCGTGTGAATCCGCGGCTGACTTAAACCATCATCTGTTTTCACGGAGACTCGAACCGGGACCCCGTGGACCCGTACATCAGCGCCCTGGACCACTGTGCCACGTGATAAACTGCCGCGGTACATGTAGGTGGTGATTTAGTGCCTTGTGTGAGTCATTCAAACTTAATGGAGCGTGAGCAACGTTTTGAGTCATGCTGGCGACTTTCTGAGTTGCTTGGTGAGTTCTTTTTACCCCGACACACACACACACACACACACACACACACACACACACACACACACACACACACACACACACACACACACACACACACACACACACACACACACACACACACATTATAACGTTAATGTTAATAATCATGATGGTAGTAATGATAATAACACAACCACCACCCTACCATCACCACTTCCACTACTGCCATCACCACCAACCACCACTACCACCACCACCAACCACCACTACCACCACCACCAACCACCACCAACCACCACTACCACCACCAGCCACCACTACCACCACAGCCATCACCACCACCACCAACCACCACCACCAACCACCACCACCACCACTACCACCACCACCACCTGTCACCACTAAAGGCCATGTAAGACCACACTACAACACTCCATCATACTGAAGTAATACTGAGTGATAAATGTACGAGAGATGTGACACAGGATCTCGTAAACTTGTGGTGTAAAGTGAGCGTGAAATACCGAGGACGAGGGAGCGGCACTGAATAGCAAAGGGACGTGGAGGTGGACCTTGTACAGTATAACGACGTGGAGGTGGACCTTGTACAGTATAACGACGTGGAGGTGGACCTTGTACAGTATAACGAGGGGGAGGTGGACCTTGCACAGTATAACGAGGGGGAGGTGGACCTTGTATAGTATAACGAGGGGGAGGTGGACCTTGTACGGGTAAAGGGACGGTGTGAGGATCTTCTGCAGTAAACCAACACCACAGAGGAAGTGAAACGACAGAGCGACACACCAGCCATGAGTTATGAGGCTGATCTTCGACTCATCATAATACTACTAAAGGAACAGGCGGAGGAGGAGGAGCTGGGGAGGAAATGGAGGCTGGGGGAGGAAGGAGGAGAGAGGAGGAGGTGGGCTAAGGTATGGAGAATTGGGGGAGAAGAGGAAGAGGAGGTGGAGATGAAGGAATAAGAGAGATGGAGGACGAGGAAGGGAGGAGATAAAGGGGTGATAGAAATTGGGGAAGAGGTGGAGAAAAAGCTAAAGGGGTAAAGGAAATGGAGAGGGATGGGAAGATATGGAAGAGGAGGAGAAGAAGTTGAAGGGGTAATAGAGATTGAGGAAGAGGGGGGAAAGGAAGAAGAAGAGGAGGAGGAACTGAAGGGGTATTTGAGTAGGACCAAGAAGGGGGGTGGGGGAGGAAGGGGCGATGTAACGTCCTTCTAGAAAAGCTTTTGATGTTGAAATAGTTGTTAGGTTTGAAGCGAGGTCGAGATTTACGATCAAGATTCCATTAGCCAGATATCACTTAGCTGCGTTGATGTGGCTTGAGAGGCGTGGGTGATGGAGGGGAGTGGAGAGAGGGGCGAGTGGGAGGGGGAGATGGAGGGGAGTGGAGAGAGGGGCGAGTGGGAGGGGGAGATGGAGGGGAGTGGAGGTGATGGAGGGGTAGGTGGGAGGGCGAATGAACGATGGTGATGGAAGGATGGAGGGAGGGAGGGAGGGAGGTTGGGACGAGTGGAAGGGAATGATGGAGGGAGAGAAGGTGATAGAGGGGGGAGAGGATTGGAGGGGTTCCTGATGAATTTGGGGAGGAGGAAATGTAGGAAGAGAAGAGGAAGAGGGAGGGTAGGGGATTGATGGAAGAGAAGAAGGAGTAGAAGGGGTCCTAATGAATTTGGGGATGAAGATTGGGGGTATGTTGGTGATTCTGGATAGTACAGAGTATTTCAGAAGGGAGAGAGGAGAAAGAGAGTGTGAAAGGGAGGGATGAGGAAGAGTGAGTAGATGGGGGAGGGACGGGGAAAAGAACGGATGGAGGGATGGAGAAGGTCCTGATTAATTTGGAGAATGTGTGGGGAGGGAGAGACAAGTATACAGGAGGACTGGTGGAAGGAAAGAACAGTAGATGGTGTTTATTGAGAGAGAGAGAGAGAGAGAGAGAGAGAGAGAGAGAGAGAGAGAGAGAGAGAGAGAGAGAGAGCACTACAACCATTACGTGCCGTTTCCTTTGGGGCAGGCCAAATAGACCCCAACTTAATCAGGCGTAACCGGTAGGATTGGGGGCTAATGTTAATGGAACCCATTCCTAATGGGCCTCAGTCTTATTAGTCCCCCAATCCTAAAGATTAGACTAGATTTGGGGCCTACTAGAACCAAAGGGCCCCACTTGATCTGAACCAGCCGTTTGCAGAGGATATATATATAAGTCCTTCCTCACGTCCTCCAGTTGTTGCTGACAGAAAACGGGTGTAAACAAACCGGGCAGGTGAGCGTGAAGCCTGCCAGGTCGAGAATGTGAGAGGGGACTAAGGTACGTGGGTTGGAGTCCCAGTGGTGGACTTACCTGGGTGATAATTAATTTATATATCTAATTACGATTGTCTCGGCGGTATTAAAGGCTTTATTAAAAACCATTAAGAAAGATTTTTAGTAAATTACAAGAGCGTTTCTCAAGGTGACTCGCCGGCCAACTGGGCCCCAGTCTTAATGGGCCCTAGACTTACTTGACAATGAGCTTAACATTTGGGGTTTATATTAGACAATGACCCGTGGCTTTGAACTTTAATCCGTTTAAGGCACGTCCATGGACCAAGTCGAGCCTAAACAGCAACACACTGCACATTGTCAACATGTGGAGCAGCTTGTCTACTTGAGGAGAAGGTTGGGTGTCTCTCGGTTTGATCTTGGAGACATGACCGAACATTCATGGGAGACATCAGATTGTCACGTACGTTTATAGAGATCTGATATGACGTAATAACACCGCCGGCCTTCCTGATGTTTTTTTTACGTACAGTTGGACACACTCACAAACTCTTACGCATGGTTTATTTGTTTTATAAAACTTGTATGCACATCATTCATCTACGGACGATGCAGCACTGTAGGTACGACGCACGATTCTTACCCCTTAAATTACTTACAATCAGCCAATCATACGACTCATTTTACGTACAACTAGTCATTCCCACATTTTTTTGGCGTATAACTATCCCCTCCAATGACTAGCCATTCCCTGCTGTGTAAATCACCCCACCACCACCGCCACCAATCCACGCCTGCTGTGGCCTGGGGAGTCTACCCACCTCGTTTTCATCCACATCATAAGACCATTTGATCCTGGGGTAAAGCTCTCACCTTTTCATTTTGTGTAACGAAGGAGATAGGAGAGCTGTGTGTGTTGAGGAGGGGGGAGGAAGAGGTAGGTAGTAAGGGGGCGTTCTCTCCCTCCCCCCAACGGGATAGCAAAAGCGTGACAAGTAACTCCATGCCAATAGAGTCGAAACCCTCTATCTGTTTCCGCCAGGTAATTGACCCTTATGTGCTCACATGCACCTCCTACACCTGCGCCGTGTTTCCCCTCGGAGGCTTTTGTGTGTTGTGGGATGGAGGTGGTAGAGGGGAGAGGAGGTGAGGGGAGGGGTATTCGTGATGGGTAAACAAGGTGTCCTGGTGAGAGTACCTCTTCCTCAATGGTTTTTCGATACTGTTACCTCTGTTACCTCTCTTCCATATACCTGCTGCATTTTTTAACCATCTATTTTAACCATTTATTAAATATTTAAGGGAACCATTAACCCCTTTAAAATATGTTAACGGAAGGGTAGGAGGAAGGGAGAGTGGGGGGGGGGGGAGGGACGTTGGGGTAAAAATGGGAAACGCAATAGAGCGAGAGTGCCCCATTAAACCAGAAGAATGGGGCAGTGTTTACATCGTGCATAAACCAACACAAACCCCTGTATAATGGATACGAGAGGTTTATCTCAGGTAAGATCCCCGCGTTAGTGCATACCTGAGGTGGCTGTAACGGGGTTTTGGGTCATGGAGGTGATGTTCTCCCTGTATCTCTGGTTTCAATACTCAGGGAGATGTTGATTAAGTGTTTTTTCCTCCCTGATCTTGAAGACGGAGGTGTTAATGACAGCAGGTGTTCTCTCTTCTCCCTGTTATTAAAAGAGGATAGTTATATTGTTTTGGCTCTTCCTGTTCTCCCTGATTTAACAATTAAGGGAGGTTCAAGTTATATTTTTCTCCCTTATGTTCAATTGTGAGATGTTGATTGTTCTCTCTGAATTTAATAAGGGAGATTTTGACACTGGCGCTGTACTCCCTGTCCTCCCTGATATTGACCTTTCTTCCTTTCTTTCTTTCTTCACTGACACTTATATCCAATTTAGTTTTGATATCCAATTTAGTTTTGCCATTCGTGAGCTGGTCCAGTTTATCCCCCCCTCCTCCTCCCCCTCCTCCCCCCTCCTCCTCCTCCTCCCCCCCTCCTCCGTGGTCATTGTCGTCGAGGTGTGTATACGAGCGTGTACTGGCTGTGTATATTAGCGTATTCCGCATACATACACACAACACGCAGTAATATTGGTCCATTATATGTACTCGTGTGGATGTATATATGAGCTTGTTTTACTAATTTATTGTGTGTGTGTTCAAGATTGCGTGATTACACAGGTGAACGTTGTAATCAGTTACCTGGATAAATTAACGTGCCGTGTAATGTAGGAGTTTGATGTTAAAACGAAATAAATAAGGGGGAACAGAATACATTTTTTTATATGTGATAATTATAACGTTTGAGGAAAATGTAAACCTGGAAATAAAGTTAATTTCTGTATTTGATAATTTTAGAAGATAAAACATATTTTGTGTATTTTATTTTGTCATATAGTGATTTATTTTATAAGTCTATGATCCTCCGACCTAATGGATGCTCATTCTAAATACAGATAATATGCTGTTAGCCAGAAGACAATGACATATATACAGTATGTGTGATTGCTGCCTAAATTAGTGAACTGGACAATTAGTCATGACGATAAAGTAACCACAATAATGTTAGCCGGTTGTGGGTGTGTTACTGTCTGTGTCACACGTCCGACCTTCCTCATTAACTCAAGGCTCATTATCAGGTAATCGGGTTACCTGGTTCGTCCACCAGTCCTCATACATCTACCTGTGCCTGTCTCTTTCTGTGTGTGTATATGTATAAATATAAACTTATTTTCTGGCTTACGAACGAATATACTGTACACAATGCCTCATAAACTGACCATAACTTACCTTTTCCAAACTAAACTTTCCCTTTCATCTTAGTCTTTCCACCCCACATATATTGTTTTCGTTTATTCGTTTCTTCCACCTCCTCCCCATCTCCCCCTCTACCTCCCTCCTTCACCACCTCCTCGTCAAACTACCTCTTCCCCTCATCTCCTCCTCCTCCATATTCCCTTGCACACATTTCTTCCATTCCCCTTCCATCCACCCACCTCCTACCCTACCTGCTCCACCAACCTCCCCCTCCACCCACTTCCTACCCCACCTCCCCCTTCACCTACCACCTGCCCCTCTTGTAGCCATCTCAACAATGTGAGGCAATCCGTTTGTAGCAATGCGGGAAGGAGCCTCCCAAGTACTTCTTCTCACGGAGCAAATTTGTTACGGTCCGAGGAGGGAAAATGCGGTTGAATTGTAGAAAACGCGGCCTGGGTTGTAGAAACTGGGGGCAATTTTATACTAGACAATGCTGCCCAAGTTAGAGAAAACGCGGCCTTAAATATAGAAAATGGGATTCATATTATAGAAAATAGGGTTTATATTATAGAAAATGATGGAAAATAGGGTTCATATAGAAAATGGGGTTTATTTTTTTAGAAAATAGGTTCATAGTATAGAAAGTGTGGTCTTGTTTGTATGGAATGGGGCCCAAATTATAGCAAACTACTGTACAAAATGGGGCCTCCACTACAAAAATATGTGATCTGAACTATCAAGACAGGGTATCAAATTTTGAAGAAAAAAAATTTAATGGTCACAAGTTACAGAAAGCAGCGCCTGGTATGAAGAAAAGGAGGATATATTTATAGAAAACGGAAAAGCATTTAGGTTGAGGGTAAACTGATTTACATGTGCAATTTTCTTCTCGCTCGGTGGTTTTACAGTCTTGTGTTTACTTGACTTAGTGCATGGTGTTTTATTTTTGTATTCATGTGTCTTTTGGGGTTTACATAAATACATCCATGAGTGTGTTTGTGAATGTATACATGTATTTACTGTATGTATATGTGCGTGTTTTGCAAAAGCATGTTTGTAGATTTTCCTTATGTTTATGTGTATGTGTTGTGGGATGTGTGTGTATGATATGACACGAACACCGAGTAATAGAAAACGGGGAAGGAGATGAGGACGGAGGCTAAACTGATTTATATTTGCAATTTTCTTGTAGTTCTGAGATTTTGCGTTTTAAAGTAAAGAGGTAATTCATATTGTGTGTGTGTGTGTGTGTGTGTGTGTGTGTGTGTGTGTGTGTGTGTGTGTGTGTGTGTGTGTGTGTGTGTGTGTGTGTGTGTGTGTTACATAATATAGCCAATTGTAACAGATTGTGTTTCCTTGTGTGTGTCTCTCATAGTACTCAAGGGGTTTGTGTATTGGCCACGGTGGAGTCTGGCCTTATATCAGGTTAGTGATAGTTTCGGCTTAACCTTCCTTACGCGATTCATAATAATGATGATAATAATAATAATAATAATAATAATAATAATAATAATAATAATAATTCATTGACTAGTGATAACTATTTTACGATGTCTCCTTTGTTGCATTTTATGTTTTGCAAAAATTCTAAATACTTACAATTACTGAACAATTACGAATGAAAGGAAAAAAGGAACTTATTATTAATGGAAATAAATGTAAAAAAATCGACTTAAATATTTTTCATGGATATATAAAACGGAGTCATTAATCATATTCATGTTTGTAAAATTTGACAAAAAATAAACAAAAATTAAATTACCCCAAAAAGTAATTAGAAAAATGAAATCGAGATTCTACGGATATTAATTGATATATAATGATTTGCCTGAGACCCCCTCCCCCTCCCTGCTCTGTCATTGAGGTACTTAGCACTAATAGTGTTTAAATTACCTCTGCATGCTATAAATTATTTTGAATTAGGTAATTAGATGTTAATTTTTACTCTGAATTAGGGAAATCAAGAGTTTTATAAAACTTGTGTGTTTTGATCTTTTTTACACTGAGTAATATTTCTTATTGTTTAATTAATGTATCGCTTAAGAAATTATTCATGTATATCGGTCTTGAGCTGATTATAATAGATTGAATAAATATATAAACAAATAAATAGAGGTAAATAAAGAACCAGAAAATATAACAGAAAATTCAGTATCTTTCGCTGTTCTTTGTTTTTCCTATTTATTACTTTTCCTTATTCTTTCGTTTCGCATGAGCCTGAGTAGGCCATTAAAAACATAATTTACGTGACAAACTTTTAAAACTGGCAAAGTGCAACCAAAAGAAATATAAATACTTTCAGCTTTGGCAAAAATTATTATCTAAAGTTAAGCCGTGAGAAGGTTTTATCTTGTAAGGGGGAATAAACATTAACCATCAGCCATAAATACTGTGTTTTTTTTTTCTTTTTATATATTCTGATAATGTTTTGTGTTGCGTTTATGTATGGTAACTCTCTCTCTCTCTCTCTCTCTCTCTCTCTCTCTCTCTCTCTCTCTCTCTCTCTCTCTCTCTCTCTCTCTCTCTCTCTCATTATATATCATCGCTCTTACTAATGCTACCTCTTTTTAATAAATTCTTTTAACACGTCTCAACAAGTTTCCGTCCATTCAGAGGCTTGTTGTTCCTGGAGCGAGTTTCATAATAATAATTAGCAGTGTAGTAGACTTCATTAAATTAAAACTTAGGCCAAACAAACTCTCCTCCTGGTAGGTAAAGTCTTTCCTGTGCTTAAAATTTGCTTCGACAACACGCTCATTGTGCTTCTCGGATCTTACTTATATTGAAACTTGTAATTATTTTTTTTATCCTAGGATGGAGGTTTGTGTAATAGAGCATTTAATTTTTTTCCTAGGTAGGGGGGATGTGTGATGGACTTATTTTTTTCCTAGGATGAAAGTTATTTGATGTTATTTGTATTTTTTTTTCTATTATGGAGTGTACCTGAGAGTAATTTTTTTCCTTGGGAGAGGTTGGGAAAGGGAGACTTTTCTATTTCCTAGGAATGTACGTAACCTTTAGATAATGTTTTTTTTATTCTAATGTGGAGATTATCTGTCAGAGGATGTATTTTTTTTTCTTCAGGACGGAAGATGGCTGTTGGAGAATGTTTACATTATATTTACGGTGGACTGTGTTAGAATGTTCTCCCTGTTTGTGTTTGCTGTTGTAATGTGTTATATCACACTCAAGGGGCAAGAGGTTTGTAATCACACTTAAGGGGCAAGAGGCTTTTAACCATACTCAAGGAGCAAGAAATTTAAACCCTCCTCTCTTGCCCTCTCCTCCCTACCCTCTCGTCCCTGCCCTCTCCTGCACCACCTCCTCCCCAGGGCCTCGTTCCGTGTGAATCTTACCTACCTAGAAAGACGTACGAGATATATAGGCCGACTGAACCTCCTGTTTACCTTGTGTATTTTAAGGCAATACTATTTTGGCCCAACCCAACCCGACCAAACCCAACCCAACCAACCCCAAACCCAAAACCCAGCCCAAACCCAACCCAACCCAGCCCTTAACCCAGCAAGCCCAACCCAAACCAGCAACCCAGCCCAGCCCAACCCAACCCAACCCAACCAAACCCAACCCAACCCAACCCAACGTAACTCAACCATGTTTCAATTTCCATTCGGGTACCAGGTCCGGTTTTGGGTACAATTTCGGGTCCGGACATTTTTCTTACCCGTGAAACTTGTGACGGCGAGAAACAACATTAAGTAAGGAGAGAGGTAAGAAATGACTGTCTGTAACTCCCTGCATTAATTAACAAGTTGTATGTAGCCGGAAACTTCAAGTGAAATATTGGTAGTCGAAGTTGAATACGAGGATTGACTTGAGTCTGTGTTTTGTGTGTTCAAGTTGTCTTGATCTGTTTAACGCGGAGATTGTACGTGGACCTCTCTCTCTCTCTCTCTCTCTCTCTCTCTCTCTCTCTCTCTCTCTCTCTCTCTCTCTCTCTCTCTCTCTCTCTCTCTCTCTCTCTCTCTCTCTCTCTCTCTCTCTCTCTCTCTCTCTCTCTCTCTCTCTCTCTCTCTCTCTCTCTCTCTCTCTCTCTCTCTCTCTCTCTCTCTCTCTCTCTCTCTCTCTCTCTCTCTCTCTCTCTCTCTCTCTCTCTCTCTCTCTCTCTCTCTCTCTCTCTCTCTCTCTCTCACACACACACACACACACACACACACACACACTTTGGGTAAGTTGACTTATTTCGTTCCAGGCAAATTCCTTAATGATTGGCTGCGTTAGTCAGCCCAATACCCGACTTACCTCCCTTCCTAACTGACTAACTGAGACAACTTTTCCCCACAATTTCACCTCAAATACCTCTCAATATATATTCTCACCGCCGCACTAACGCAGCTATGACCAATATCCTGATCACCCCAGTGTGTGTGTGTGCTTTAAGATCGTTATGACCCAGTAGCCTCGTTCACTTATATGACCTTGTTTACTGTAGCAAATGACAGGTTGCGGGTAGTTCATGTGTGTAGTTCACCGTCGGGTCGTTAGGGGGTTATTTGTCATAGCAGGAAGAGGTAATCATACGACAGCAGGATGATATACGCACTATAATGATATACCAGACACTCTCGTTACCTCTATTAGTATAAAGTGTCTCTGTATAGTGTTTGTTGTTGTTGTCTGTCTGTGCATCTGTCTCTCTGTCTGTGTCTGTCTGTGTCTGTCTGTTTTCAGTCCTCGGTATTGTGCTAATCTCTATCAATCAGCATTTCCATGTCCTGGACGATTTACGAATTTGAGAATCCCTAATCCGAATTTTGGGGGTCAAGACTGCATTCCTTCCTTCCTTCCTTCCTTCCTTCCTTCCTTCCTTCTTTCCTTCTTTCCTGCCTTCTCTTTTGCTACACTTATATCCCTCCCTCCCATCCTTCCTGAACCTTGCGAGGCTGCTTTCCCTTCCTCCCTCCCCCTCCATCCCTCCCTACCGCTGCGTGATACATTGCAACATTACGGTTCCATTTTCTGAACTCTCCAGCTCTTGAAAAACTCTTCCACAGTCGCCATACATTATACCCCCGTGTCTGAAAGCTCCCCCCCCCCCACCCTCCCTCTTTCCTTCCCTCCCTCCCTCCCTTGCTTCCTACCTCCTGGCTGGCTGGTTTGAGCTTGTAGTGAAGATGGTGGTGGTGATGGTGGGAGTTGTGGTGTTGTAATGAGGGATGTAGTGTTGGGAGTTAAGGTTGGTTGTGATTGTTAGGAATTTTGGCTATACTGTTAGAAATTGTATTGGTTAGGGTAGTGATGGTACTGGTTGTGGTAGTGGAGGGTATGGATTGTGGTGGTAGTGGTGGTAGTGGTGGCGGAGTAGGGGAAAATGGATGAGGTTAGTGAATAGTAAGAAGCAGCGGACAGAGGATGGATGGGGGCGAAAAATAGGTTGGAAGGGTCATATTTTGGGGACGGAGGGGAAGGTCGTTGGTTCGAGTCTGGTAGGGGGAAACGGATGACGCTTCGACTATAGGGGAGTGATTTTTCCTTGGAGGAGGAGAGCACTGGTTCGAGTCTTAAATGGGTTAGTGGATCGATTCTTGAGTGGGATAGTGGTTAAAATCTTGAGTGGGATAGTGGTAAAAATCTTGAGTGGGTTGGGGTTCGAATCTTGAGTGGGATAGTGGTTAAAATCTTGACTGTGGTAGTGGTTCAAATCCTGAGTCGAACAGCGGGTTGAATCCGTGATAGAATATATTTATAGAATGAGATTCAGGTTCTAATCATATACGAACCTTTTAATATTCCATTTTTATGTTGTAACTTGAATGAATAACCTAAATACGGTATTAAATCCCCAGGCAAAAGCATATTTTAACATAGGATCCCTTGATAATCCTTGTTGATGTGTTAGCTGTAATAAGGAAGTGAGACACGTCCTCACCTCGCCAGAGAACTTAACCTGCCGCCAGCCATACATTACCCGGCACCGTGAACCTTGGAGGGAATTCGCGTGTTAGTTTCCATCTCGTTGGTGATGATGGCGCTCTTCCTCTCTCGGGAGATGAAGATGATCTCGTCATTACTAAGTAGGGCATCAGCAGCCTCCCCTTAGCCATAAAAATAGTCATTAGTGAGACTGGAGAGGGAGGCCGCCTTAACCCATGGTAAGTGCAGTTTCATTCATACCCAAATTAACGACCTGGCTGAAGCGTTCCTCTCAGCATATTTGTGAATGATTCATTCTCACTGAGCGCTGATTGCTTTACAATGGCGGATAGTTTTTTCTTTTGGTTCGTCGTGTATTTTGCCTGATGAAAATAAAGAAATATTAAGATTTTACCCCACTTACCTTTGTGTGTTTTATCTCCGTTCTTTATATATACAGTATATATATATATATATATATATATATATATATATATATATATATATATATATATATATATATATATATATATATATATATATATATATATATATATATATATATATATATATATTGTATGTGTATATAGGGCATCGTTAGCTTACGTTACCACATTGATCGTTATTATTCCCCACCTTGTTTACAAGTGAGGATGGTGGGTAAAAACGTATACTAATGACATATCTCCAACGTTTGATGTGTGAAAAAAACGTTGGCCAACTTTTACTTACGGCCTGACTGGGCTCAACCGAAATGCTCATCCGCGCGAGGTCACTGTGAGAGCTAATTGGCGCTCGTGACCTTGACCTTTGACCTGTCTTGGCTCTTAGAAACACGGAGTGTGGTATAAGCTGACCTCTTTTGTGATATGTAGGTTATTTTTGGTGATTTATTCGACTGTGGGATGAAAGAGAGAGTATTTTTATAACAAAAATATATTAACTACTGACAACTGAAAACATTTATATATACAATAACTCATTTTTTCGCTTTTGTAGATTATTGAAGAGGTAAAAAAATAACGGTGTTTAGTTAAGAAAAGTATAACAGTTATATCAAATGTAACTTGTCTTTTACTTGCCTCTGTAGCTTATTAAGAATGTTAGTATATTTACCGGAAACTGGCTGTAGAATGTTGAAAGCAAATATTTACATATATTATATAATTATTGGTATGTCGATTTATTTATTTATTTATTTATTTTTTACATTTTTCTGTTGGATATTGAAAAAAAAATTAACATACATTTGTGTGTGACTGAGGAGGGACCCCCAAGAGGAAGACTTTTATGTAAATTGCTGTGAATAATTACCAAGGAACTGAATATTAAGGTAATTTGCAGACCCATTAGGATTTCTGAAAAAAATATGCAAATACCTGACAGTGCACTGGAAAAAAACGCACCGGGGAGGGGAAAAAAAAGATCGCAGCAGAACACAGGAAAAAAAAAGAACGTTTGCAGGATGCGGAAAATCGTGAGAACTCATCCCTGGAAAATGGACAAGCAATACCCGGATGTTGGTGTGTGTGTGTGTGTGTGTGTGTGTGTGTGTGTGTGTGTATGTGTGTGTGTGTGTGTGTGAGTAGTATGTACACGGTAAAAGTCTGATCCTGTCTGTCTTATTCCATGTGTTATGGTGTTTGTGTCGTTGATTTAATTGTGAAGTGCTTTTGTTATCGTTATTAAGTAATGTGATTGATGATGTCTTACTCCCGTTGATGTGGTTGATGTTATTAAACGTCGTTGTTTTTGTTTGATGTTATTACGTTTTGTTGTGATTGTTCTTATTTCCATAGTGATGTTTTGTTAACTTTTATCATACGAAGAAAAGGAAAGAAAAGAAGTCGGTGATGAGTGGAAGAAAACCAGACAACGAATACATACACACACTAATGAAATCACACGAACAAAAGGAACAAAATTTAAGTCGGTAATGGGCTTAAAAAAACAGATACACGAACATACACACACCATTAGCTTCCATTATTCTCGTTACTCATTCCAGCTACCCACCACCATCCGCTAACGACCACTTGTCACTCTTAACGTTCTCCGCTCCTCTGGCACGATGACAGGGAACCCGGATGTGGTTCTAATTGAGTCTAATGGATAGTGTAGGGGGGGAATACTTTTGTGTCGCAAATAGCGCAGTTTCCCCTCGGGTCTCAACCCTGACCAGCCCGTTTTCTTTTATGTCTTCCCCCTCTCATAAAACTTTTTTTTTTGGGGGGGTGGATTGTCGTTGGCTGTCGCGTTTGATGGTGTTCCCTGTCGTTTTCCGTTCATCTCCGTCTGTTTGCCCGTCTGTCGAGCCACTGTCCCATTTGTCGAGAGTTTGTGCATGGACAGTAAGTTATGCACGTCTTTGGCTGTACATTTCTGTCCTTCCTTTGTTGTCTGTCTTTTTTACTGTTGTGCCGCATTTTAGTCTGTCGATATTTTAAGTATGTCTGTCATTTCTTCATTTGGCATGCTTAGATTGTCTGTCTGTCTGTCTGTCTGTCTGTCTGTCTGTTAATTAAAACTATTTCTAGCTGTTCTAAACTTTGATAAGGATTCCATTTTATTATCGTCTCTTCAGGTTTGTCATTTTAATAAACTTATGTATAGGGAGTCTTCTCTGTCTGTCAATATCTACCTGCTTGTCTGTCTGTCTGTCTAGTTGGCCCTGTCTAACTACAACTACCCCAGTCTAAACTACACATAGACAGATTGGTTGAGTCTACTTTTCTTCGTCCAACTATGTCTAACCCTTGGAAACTGAACGATTGATATAGACAGAAGGATAGACGCAGACACAACGTCGGATTACTGTCTGTGTCATATCTGTCAGTCTGTCTGTTGTGACGGTAATGTAGGGTTTTTAGGTCGTCTACATATGTTTTTTTGTGTGTGGGGGGGGGTGTTTTTCCTGTTTAGCTACCAAGAGTTACTGAGAATGGGTAAACGTTTCTCTCTCTCTCTCTCTCAAATCGTCCTTTATTCAGCTAGATATCTTTCCCTTAAACCCTTACGTCCCTAAAGAGTTAAATCTCTTAAGGTCCTTCTCATGGACCTTTAAGAAGCTGACCAAAGTTTAGTACAGTATGCAGTAGGTTAGGTTATATTAGTCTAGGTTAGATTAGATTATAGGTTTGGTAAGGTTAGGTTAGGTTAGATTAGATTAAGTTACAGTAAGGTTAGGTTAGATTAGATTATAGGTTTGCTTAGGTTAGGTTAGATTAGATTATAGGTTTGGTTAGGTTAGGTTAGATTAGATTATAGGTTTGGTTAGGTTAGGTTAGATTAGATTATAGGTTTGGTTAGGTTAGGTTAGATTAGATTAAGTTACAGTAAGGTTAGGTTAGATTAGATTATAGGTTTGCTTAGGTTAGGTTAGATTAGATTATAGGTTTGGTTAGGTTAGGTTAGATTAGATTATAGGTTTGGTTAGGTTAGGTTAGATTAGATTATAGGTTTGGTTAGGTTAGGTTAGATTAGATTATAGGTTTGGTTAGGTTAGGTTAGATTAAGTTACAGTAAGGTTAGGTTAGATTATAGTAAAGTTACTTATGGTCAGGTTAGGTCTTTCTCTCTCTCTCCCTCCCATATGTATTTCATCTTCCACTGTTGCATTTCCAGAAGTTATTCCTTGTGACGTTACTTCCCTCTTTCTCTTCCATCTCCCCTCTCATTCTCTGCTTCACTTGATTCCCTTCCCACTTAATTTCGTCCTCCATCTCCTCCTCCTTTTTCCTCCTCTTTATTTTTTGTTTTCTCTCCCTTACATTTCCACCTAATTTGATTCTCCTCCCTCGTCTCTCTCTCTCTCTCTCTCTCTCTCTCTCTCTCTCTCTCTCTCTCTCTCTCTCTCTCTCTCTCTCTCTCTCTCTCTCATAATATCCTCCTTACTTCTTATTTATTACCACTTCTCATTTTTCTACACCCTCATTATCTCTTCCTTCTTCGTTTGCTTTTTCTCATATGCCTCTTCCTTTTATTTGGTCCTTCTACTCACTCCTCTTCCTCTTCCGTGAGTCATCTTCTCCCTCTTCTTATTTATCTCGTTTTCTCCAGTCTTCCCCCTTCCATCTATCCCTCTTCATCCTTTTCTCTTTCATTCCATCTCTACACCTTTCCACCATCTTCTTCCTCCTGTTCCTTCCCCTTCTTCCCTCCTCCCCTCCTTCTTGTTTATCTCACTCACCCTGTTTCATCACCTCCTCCTCTTCCTCCCCTTTCTTCTTTTCTACTTCTCCTTTACCTCCCTCTTCACCTGTTCCCCATGTCCTCCTCCTCCCTCCTCCTCCTCCTCCTCCTCCTCCTCCTCCTCCTCCTCCCTCCTCCTCTCCTCCTCCTCCTCCTCCCTCCTCCTCCCTCCTCTCCTCCCTCCCTCCTCCCTCCCTCCTCCCTCCTCCTCCCTCCCTCCTCCCTCCTCCCCTCCCTCCTCCTCCCCTCCTCCTCCCTCCTCCTCCTCCTCCCTCCTCCTCCTCCTCCCTCCCTCCCCTCCTCCTCCCTCCCTCCCCTCCCTCCCCTCCTCCCTCCCTCCTCCTCCCTCCTCCTCCTCCTCCTCCTCCTCCTCCTCCTCCTCCTCCTCCTCCTCCTCCCCTCCTCCTCCTCCTCCTCCTCCTCCTCCTCCTCCTCCTCGCTCTCACCCGGGGCTACTCCTGTCAGCCTCTTGACCTATAGCTTTTATTCTTAAGCCTTGAATTATTGACTTTTCTCCTCTCTCTCTCTCTCTTCGTTATTGGTTTATATGACCCACATGTAAGAATGGGAGGTACAGAGAGAAAGGTAGAAGAAGGAGGGAGAGGAAAGTAGAAGGAGAGAGAGAGAGAGAGAGAGAGAGAGAGAGAGAGAGAGAGAGAGAGATAAATAAAGTTGGGGAGGGAGAAGGAACAGGATAGATTGAAAGAAGGGAGCGAGAAAGAGAGAGAGTGAGTGGAAGGAGGGAGAGATTGAAAGAATGAGAGGTAGGAGAGTGAGGGAAGGGAGAGATAGGGAGAGAGGGAAAGGAGGGAAGGAGAGGTTGGGGAAGAGTTCATAAGTGTATTAATTCCACCATCATTAGCGGTGAATGTCTCCTCCGTAATTAAGAAGAGAGAGAGAGAGAGCAAATGACTTGATAAATGAGGGAATAAGAACAACCTCATAGTTATGTGTTTATTAATTTAGCTGTTTTATTTTTCCTCGTTCATCACTTGTCTTAATTATTTGTTTATTCATTATTTATATGTTTATTAATTATTTTACTCATTAAGCCTTCGTCAATTATATCAATCATCGTTTATTTAATAGTTTATTTACATTTCAATTTATTTATTATTCAATTCATATTTCTATTCATTTATTTATCTCTATGCCACTTTATTCATTGTTTGGTATTCATTTCTTTATTCACATTCCTAATTATTATTTTTCATCTAATCCTCTATTCGTTAAATTATTCATATTCCTTTTTATTCTCTATTTTCATGTCAGGGAAGAAATGTTGGCCTTTTTCCCCTCCTCCGCCATCCTCGTCGCGCTGCGGTATTTGAAAAAAGTGGGAATATTCCCATTCCAGGTCCCCAGTTTAGAGGCGCACAAGAGTAGTGTCCAACCCTCATAATGCTGGAAAATGTTCGTTAATTGCGCCTCTAACGAGTCAAGCCACGTCAGATTCATTAATGAGTGGGGGGTGAGGGAAGGGGAAGGGGAAGTTGGGGAAAGGAAAAGGATGGAGAGAGGGGGAGGGGAATGAAAGGAGGGGAGAAAGGGGAGACAGAAGGAATGGAGGTGGGGAGGGAAGGGAGGGGGAGGAAAAGAGATCGAGGGAGAGGAGAGAGGAGGAAGGGATGGTAATAGGGGCTGAATATGGGTTAAGGGAGGAGAGGGAGGTTGGGGGTGTGTGGGTAAGGGAGTGGGGGGAATGGGGAGGAGATTTAGAGAATGAAAGTAATATATTTTGCCTCATCCCGTAACATTTTGTCTCGTTTCGTAACAAATTTGTCTGGCGCCGTAACATTTTCGTCTCGTTCCGTCACATTTTTTTTTTCAGAGAGAGAGAGAGAGAGAGAGAGAGAGAGAGAGAGAGAGAACGAAAATATTATATAAAAAAACTAATAAAATTATAATAATGAGGAAAATGATAGAGTGATAGCAAACTTCAAAAGACCAATTAATTCTTCCATCCACAATATCGCGTCAATAAACCGATATACGGCATAAAGAACCCATAGACTTATTCACTACAGCTCCCTTGACTCCTATTAACACCTATCCCGATTAACTTGCTAGGATTATTGGGTTACTTGTTAAATGGGTCTCCTTTGTCTAATTGGTTCTGGTTCTAATAGGCCTTAGTCCTTATAGGTTCTAGTTTTAATGGGTTTTAGTTGTAATAGGCGTTAGTTCTCGTATGTTCATGCACTAATAGGTTGTAGTTCTAATAGGCTCTAATCCTAGTAGGTCCAAGTTCTATTAGGTCCCATTTTTATAAGTCCTATTCCTAGTTAATTCTAGTCCTAATAGGTCCAGTTACTAGAAGGTCCCAGTCATAATAGGTTCCAGTCTTAGTAAATCCCAATTTTAATAGGTCCTATTTTTAATAGAGCTCAGTCCTAATAGGTCCAAGTCCTTTATACACCTCATCCCTAATAGACCCCAATTCTAATAGGCCCTAACCTTAATAGACCATAATTCTTATAGGCCAATACCATTACTATTCATTCAGTAATCAAGCCCTGAGTTTAATCACTACTAAGAACCCTAAGAAAATACTAATTTATAAAAATCTTGAAACTTTGAAAAGACATTTTTCTTAATTAAATCATAAATTAATTGAACGTTTCTGAGAATAAATAAATATATTCAGTTTTATAGTTTGTTAAAAAAAATTATTTAGCTTTTAGGAAATTGACTTTATCATAGGATCCATTAAGGGAATGAGCGTAAGGTTGCCCAGGTAATATTATAGGTAATTAATGTTTATTTTTCTTTCCTCTCTTTACAGGTAAGTGTCGCAGGTGAACCAGGGTGGTGTAAACATGGCGTCTGGTAAGGTGAGTGTGTGTTTAGTATTGGCAGACTGACGGACAGAAATAAACATACAAACAGGCAAAACAGTCATACAACATCCACACAATATACACTCTCTCTCTCTCTCTCTCTCTCTCTCTCTCTCTCTCTCTCTCTCTCTCTCTCTCTCTCTCTCTCTCTCTCTCTCTCTCTGTTTCAACATACTGAAAACACACTCGCTTTGCTTTACACACACACACACACACACACACACACACACACACACACACACACACACACACACACTGTTGTTTGTAAATAATGACACGTATTTTAACCACTGAATATTCGGAGGTGATTAAGACCCGTAGACTTTAGTGAGGAAGAGCTGCCTGGGTGTTTTACGGTGTTGGAAAGATGTAAATAGAGAATGACAACAGAATTACAATTAGGGAAGAGGAGAAATGAAGATATTGAGGCATAAACAAATAAAGAAGGATGAGGGAAAGAATTAAAAGTGTAAAGAAGGGGGAGGAAAAGTAAGAGAATGAAGGAGAGAGGGGCTGGATAAAGAAGAGGGATAATAAGAGAATTAATAGGAAGTGAAAAAATAAGACAGAGATGAAGGAAGGAGAGGAAAGTAATAGGGCAAGGAGCAACAGAAGGATAGAGGAAATGGAAGAATAAGGAATAGGCGGAGGAGGGACAGAGAAGTAGAGAAGTAAATAAAAGAAGGTTGAAGGATAGAGGAAATAGAAGAATAAGGAAGAGAGACAGAAGAAAGAAAGAAGAATCGCGTTAAAATACAATAATATTTCTTTATAAACGACTTTAAGAATGTTACCTTCAACATCCCTGGATAGAGTGATGGTAGAAGTGACTTAGAATGAGGGGCTGAAGGATGTGATGAAAAGGGAACAAGGGAAAATTAAATTAGAGAGCGAATTTATGAGGGGGGAAGGGAAGGATAGGGGAAAAGGTGAGGACATGGTGAAGAAACAGAGGGAAACGAGAAGAGAGGAGAGTTAGAGTAGAAGGAAACAAGAAGAAATGGAAAGGGGAGAGAAAGGAAAAGGGAAGGAGAAGGAAAAGAAGCAAGTAGAAGGGAAGGAAAAGACTAGGGGAGGTCAGGAAAAAAAAAGAATGGGAAGAAGAGGGAAAGGAGAATGAATGAGAGAAAAGAAAGGAAGGAGAAGAAGAGGGGAGATACGGCCTTCACAACTGGGAAGCTTAGATGAACGTGCACACGGACGCATAAACGGGCGCACACGGATGCACATGGACGGACGGACTTACACAGGAACGTACATGGCCGTGCACACCGCATTTCCCCCCCACCACTCACTCTCTATCGTAGCTTGGGAAGAAAAATAAATGACTAGCAGGAGGAGGAAGGGAAGATTGGTAGAGTCTCAAGATGAAAGATAACACCGAATGCTGTAACAAGAAGTATGTAGCAATTTAAGTAATTAAGTCATAAGTGGGGTAATTAGAGGATAATTGGTAGTTAAGGTACGTGCACAGTGGATCAAGTAGTGGGGATTATCACGATTGGGGGGAAGAGAAGGAGTAGGAGAGGGATTAGAATGGGTAGGAGTATAATCTGGATTGGAAGGTAAAAGTGAATGGTTAAAATTGTTAGGAAGGCATTGGTGATAATACGGATTGGAAAATCAAACACTCTGCAAAATTATTAAAAAAATTATAACTTAATAACCTTTGAGAATCCTTCTTCTGGATTGTAAAGTCAAACGCTATAAAAAAAAGTTTATATATCAAAGATAAATCCGAGATGATTGGATTAGTAAGTCGAAGCAAGTACGATCAGTGAGGTCAGGAGAGGCGGATATTAGCCCAATTAATTTAAGGAAGGCCAAACTTGGTGGAGCCTTAACTAATTTGAGACTATACGAGCCTATCACGGGATGAGGCAAGTTAAGGTGATTGAAAGATATGGCAGGGTGGAGGGAGGTGGTTAAAGGTGGAGCGACGTGGTTTGGAGGGAGTTGTGAAGAGGAGGAGGAGGAGGGGATTTAAAAGTGGAGGAGGAGGAGGAGGAGGAGGCTGAAGACATCGGAACGTATTCTCGAAGCACTCGATCCCTAACCTTTGGTAATAGCGAAAAGAAGATGAAGAAGAAAAAAAACAGTAGAAGAAGAAGAAGAAAAAGAAGATGGCATTTCTGGGAGTATAAAAAGGGAGAGGGAAGAGATCTGGCGAGGGAGATTATTTATATTTTGTAACCTGGGGGATAGAAGTGGTTTCAACAAGGGAGATGAACACAGCAAGGATGTGATCATTAAGGAAGATTTAAGTTGTTTCAAGGGAGATTATTTTCATCAGACAGTAAGTTTCATCAAGGGAGAATATCCCCGTGAAGGGAGAATACTCTCCGTCAAGGGAACACCCCGCGTCGAGGGTGAATACGCCCCCTCTCCGTCAAGGAAGAAAAATATCATCAAAGGAGAGAATACCTTCCATTAAGGGAGAATAAAAAAAATCGAGAAAGGGAGAGTAGGGAGATCTTACCTGGAAATCACAGCTGCTACCTGTGCGAGGGGCGAGACTTGAGGCAATTAGAGGAAAGGTGTGTAGTGTAAGTTACGGTGTGGAGATACAGTCTTAAAGGTCACCCCAGCTAGGACACCTACCACTCTCTTCCTCCTCCTCCTCCTCCTCCTCCTCCTCCTCCTACTACTACTACTTTTTCTTTTTTCACTTAATTTGTCTCTCGCTCTTCCTACTTATCCATCTTCATACTTCTTCTTCTTCTTGTTTATTTCCCTGTACTTCCTCCTGCTCCCCCTTCTCTTTTGCTCCTTTCACTCCCACTCCCACTTTTTCTTCTTCTTGTTCTTCTTGTTCTTCTTCTTATTGTTCTTCTTTTTTTCCTATTTTCTGATTATATTATTTTTCTTATCTGTCTCCCTCTTCCTCCTCCCTCTTCTCATTTCCTTCTCCTTCCTTCCTCTACTCCGTCTTCTTCCTCTGCCTTCACTTTTTATTTTCTTCTTACTCCTCTTCTATTCCTCTTCTTTCCTTTCCTTCCTCCCCTTCCATTCCCCTCTGGCCCTTTCTTCACTCTCTTCCAACCTCCTCTTCTTTATCCTTTCTTCCCTCTCGCTTCCCATCCCCCTTTTCACCCCACAGTCCCCCATTCCTACTCTTCCTTCCCACTCCCTCTTCCTGTATTCCCTTTTCACTCCCCCTTTCTTTCTCTCCTTTCCCACTTCCGCTTCTTCTCCTCACACTATGTTTCCCTTTCCCACTCCAATTTTTCTTCTCCCGTTTTAATAACTTCATTCCCTCCCCCTTCCTTCGCTCCTCCCCTTTCTTTCACCCCCACTCTCCCCCCTTCCCTTCACTCCTCCCCTCCCTTCCTCCCCCTCCCCCCACTCCCCACTTCCTTCACTCCCTCCCCACTCCTTCCCTTCTCCCTCCCCCCTCCCCTTCCTCCTCCTCCCCTCCGTCGTCTACTCCCCCCCACCCCCACATCTTCCAGCCAACACAGGAACTTGATAATTTTCGTTTGCCACAGCCTCGAGCTTACCGCTAATTTGATTGTCCGGTAAAGTTTGTGTGCTGTGTTGTGTTGGTTTTACGGACTCAGCTGGGAAGGGACGGGACGGGACAACCTTTCTCTTTCTCTTGTGGTACACCTGTTTTAAGGTAAGGAGACACCTAATTAGGAAGGTACAAAGGCGTAGGAAAGGTCGCGGAAGAATGGCATGGGACGTTCTCTCTCTCTCTCTCTCTCTCTCTCTCTCTCTCTCTCTCTCTCTCTCTCTCTCTCTCTCTCTCTCTCTCTCTCTCTCTCTCTCGCTCTCTCTCTCCTCTCTCTCTCTCTCTCTCTCTCTCTCTCTCTCTCTCTCTTTCTCTCTCTCTCTCTCTCTCTCTCTCTCTCTCTCTCTCACATCTTAGTACACCTGTTCTCAGTGGTCGCTCAAGAACAGGTGTTGTGCTTAAGCTTTGATTTGTGCGATGGTGAATTTGTCTTGTGTATTGACATGTATGTATTTCTGAGGTAAAACTTACACAAAACACCATACACACATGGCAGTTGGTGTAGGTGTGTGTGTGTGTGTGTGTGTGTGTGTCCTGGGACCTTTACCTGAGTATCGTCACACCTGTTGGGTTCTCACATGGTCCGCCTGCTTCTGTGTCACCCCCCCCTCTCAACACTCCTCTTCCCAGGCACTATTGACTCTGGCGACGTCATGCACGTTTAAACTCTGAACGTATATTGAGGATCTAAAGCTCTAAAGTGTGATGTCATAGGGTTCTAGTAATCTAAACTATGACGTCATAGATATTCTCAAAATCTAGCTATGACGTCATAGAAGCTTTAGAGATCCAAGCTTTGACGTCATTGAGGCTCTAAAAATCTTAACTGCGACTCCATAGAGAATTTAAACAACAAATTATGACGTAAAGTGAAGACAATTGTAGTAATTTTGTTTTGTGCTAAGCTAATCCGACATACTGATATATTCACCAGGGTTTTGTTTATATAATGAAGGCGTGCGTAAGGTAGTGTGTAGTGATGGAGGTTTAGTGATGTTAAGCACCGATACACTACCAGGTACAGTGTGTGTGTGTGTGTGTGTGCCCAGGTCTTGGGTGTAAATCACACATTATTATTATACACTTGTCAAAGAGAGTTTGATGTAATCTGAATTAATAATAACATTTTTAGGAGCGGGTAATCTTGTTTTGCACCAATCGGTTGTACAGTATCTTTATGGCGGCTGCAATATATTCATGAGATTGCAACATGTTGATTACGGATGGAAATATTTGCACGAGGGGCTGCAGTGTTTCCCTGGCAGCATTTTCATAGCAGACTCCAGTATAATTTGCAACAAATTGCAATATTGTGTAAGAGATGCGGCTTCTTTGATACTTTAGCTGGGTATTGCAGTGTTTTATGTTCGATTGCAATACATTTTTTATAATGTAAACCAGTCATGCCATGATGTAAAATTTAAACGGTGTGATATGTGTTGAGGATATGCACTCAGTCTTGATTTTGGTATTTTCAACGTAATTTGCAATACTTTGTTACTACAGATTTTCGTTACCGTATATTGCAATGTTGAACGAGTTGATGTATTCTCGTGATTTCAGTATTTTCACAGTAACTTATTTTTTAGTGTTTATAACATTACATTTATACAATGAATACACGTTATTTATGTTATATTGTTGAACGACTATTTCATTTCTTCTCGATTGCAATTTTTCACTTTGCAAATTATTTGTTGCATATAATGGTCGCAGTTTGTATTACTGGACGACCTGGATCTCTATTTATTGTAATCTTAACGTTAATTTGCAAAGGAAATATCCATTGCAAATTCTCCATTGAATATTAAAACAACCATAAGATAGTTAGGTTGCATTGTTGAACGGCTGTGTTCCTTCTCATTTGCAGTATATTCAGGTTAATTTGCAATATTTTTTAACATTCCATATCATAATAAAAGTAAGGTACTTGGGTTGCCGGGCTGAGTTCTCTCTCAATAGCAGTATATCCTCGTTAATTTGCGATACTTTTTGACATTGCATATCATAATAATGGCAGGGTAGGCAGGTTACCATTGTTGAACGACTGGGCTCCCTCCTGCCATAACACCACAATTTAATGGCCTGTCCAGTGCAGTATTTTACCTTCCAAGTGGATATAACCTTTTTTTTCCTCGTCTTGTCCTCCCCAATTCGTGGTGGCTGTCAGATGATATCGGTCCGGGTTACCGCGTCGGTGCCGTCAGCCGCTGGGTCTATCAGATCACGTTGCATTCACACCTTCCAAACATGACATCCCTGTGTCATAATTTTTTTTTAGTGTGTCTTTTTTTAGGTGGCATGGAGTGATGATGTCAGCGCCTGGAACTACTTGTCCTATTGTGGTGGACATGAGAGTTTAGGACACGCTCTGTCGGTCACCGTCATGCGGCGTTAGAGTTTTCATGCTGTGGATTTAATGTGTGTTGAAATAGATGGTGAAGGAGCGAGCGGTTATACCCAGGTACACTATGGTGCCTGGCTCCACTTATACCTCACCCAGGAACTGAATGAACTTTGTAACTGTATATAACTCTTGCCGTTTATAGCCCTGTATGGACTTTGTGGAGGAGAGTTGGTGGGACAGAACAGTGGGAGTGACATACAAGAGAGAGAGAGAGAGAGGTTCACTGTTTTGGTCTTCGTGTTAAAATGGATATGTAAAAAGTACAGTAATATACGAGAGTTATATGGAGTCTGGATTCAACTATAATTTACCCTGAAGTGTGTGATCGTTGAGTACAGTTATATCTCAATGAACCTGGTGGAAGGGGACAGTATTTTGGGGAACGGAAGACAAACTTACGCTGGTTCAGATCTTATAGCTTTAAAAGGAACAGCCATACTTGAGAGCTATGTGAAGGCTGGATTCAAGTTAAGGTTTATCTGGACGCGATATTAATGGTAGGGATTATAGATAGATTATAGATATATAGATTGTGTTTAATTATACCTTTATATCATCTTCGTTGAATAGATTGTGGAAAAGTAAATAGTAAAATATAGGAAATAACAACAGATATATTCGGAAGACTTTTAGTGTTTGTGTATTTTAGTGAACTTATGGGAATGGGAGGGGGTGAGGGAGGGTCATATAGCCCAGGACAGACACAGACACAGACACAGGATTCGGTTTCAGGTTTATGAATTGTGATAAAACTTGAGGACAAGATCGTAGCTGGACATCACACACACGTTTGAGTAATAACTTGATGTAAATTTTGTGGAACAGGACAAAACTGGATGGAGAGATTTAGTGGATTCGAGAAGCAACCAAAAAAAAAAAATTATCCCGCGTTTACACATATTTGAATATATTAAGGACTGGATAGTGAGTCTGTCGATTCTAAAGGCGAAATATATTCCGATATACATGTGTGTTGAATATACCTGAAACCATCGGCCTCAACCACCACAAACTTTGCCGATCTGAACTCATGTAAACTCAGATACGCGGTGCAGTAAACCTCCGCTAGGTGTAATAGTATCCACCGGGAAACTTAAAACCAACTTTGTTTTTCTTGTTGCTTGAGGCATAGTGGCGTGGTTGGTTGTAAGAGGCGAGCCCGTAGTGACGTGGTTGGTCGTAAGAGACGTGGCCGTAGTGACGTGGGTCGCCATAAGAGACGTATCCTTTGTGACGTGGTTGGCCACAAGAGACGCACCCGTTGTAATGTGGTTGGCCGTAAGAGACATGCCCGTAATGACGTGGTTGGCCGAAAGAGACGCACGTAACCCGTAATGACGTGGTTGGCTGTAAGAGACGTACTCGTAGTGACGTAGTTAACCACAAGACTCGCAATATACTCGAGTGTAAAACGCGGGGCCTGGGTACAGATTATTGTTGTTAGGGATGGAGACTTTTGGCCATTTTCAGCGGGAGTTATACTGTCCACCGTATTATCTAGACACACGGCTCTCATAACACGGCGGTTAGGTGAGGGAAGTGCTGGCCCTGTTATATTACCGCTACATCTGCTGCTTGGTGGTGCTTGCTCTCCTGCTTGGTACTGCTTGCTGTTGCGGTGGTATTAGATGCTGTTATAAACGGTTGGGTTTGTTGGTGTTAGTGGTGGTAATAACTGATGCTGTTTTTGGATGGCGGTGGTGGTGCTTGGGTGCTGTATTAAGTGCTGATTGGTGCTACTGTTGTTGATGGTGGTATACTGAGTGCTGTTTTAAGCGACTGGGTATAAGGTGGTAGTCCGGGGTGCTATTGTTATTTCTGTTACGTGTTGTTATTCCCGTTGCTCTGGCGTGTTATTGCTCCTGTTGCCGTTACGATCATCCATATTGCCGTTATGACCGTTGCTGCTGTTTTAGGTTACTGTTATAACCTTTGTCGTTTTTTTCGATGGGCTGCCGTTGTAATTACTGTTATTAAGGCTTTTGGTATCATTTGCAATTACCTTTCCCGGTTTTTCTCGTTCGTATTGGTATTTATATTAGCGTAATTACTGTTATTCGCTGCTGTTATTAATGGCGCTGTTTCATTCGATGGGTAGCCGTTATGATTACTGTTATTGAGGCTTTTGACATTATTTCCAATTACCTTTACCGTTATTTTTTTTACTCATCGGGTTTAACTTTTATCGTTGTTATTCGTAATGCGTACTGCTGTAATTACCTTTTAGTATCTTGTATTGTAATTTTTAATATATTTTGTGATACTTTTTACGTAACTTTTGACTTGTTTTACATTTTTGTTGACCTTACTTTTGCATCTTGTTATTATTTTCTTGTTTATTCCTGATTATTTTGCTTCTTTGATTGGTTTGTTTATCGACCAGGTGTTACTATTATTTAGTTATTTAATTGCTGTGACATAATAGTAATAATAATAATAATAATAATAATAATAATAATAATAATAATAATAATAATAATAATAAATTCACTCTAATTCACTCAATACCTTTACATATTAGAAGAACTATTAACAAAATATATCCAATGAAGTTATGTATAATAAATTAAAATAATAATCACAGACTATTTCACCCTTGTAGATTTGGTTTGTGTTAATGCGATGAATATATATAGTTATAAATATTGATATTAAAATCACGGGAAAATGGAAACAACAGGTACGCTAGCTTTCGTCTTTATTCAAGACATCTTCGGTGCCTCTGAATGTCTTGAACAAACAATTATCCGTTTTCATTGTGGATTTACATGAGAAATATATAGTTATAAATATTGATATATATGTTTATTGTTTGCTGAAGGTATTTTTATAATGATTTCAGACAATGCAATTTATATATTACAGTAAAGTAATGGATTTATATAGTATACATAGGGTAATTTATATTGTATGTTAATATAGAAGGGTATTTAACATGTTGATTTATATTAACAGATGTATAAAGGATGTTAAACGTATGATTTGAATTTATATAGATGGTATATAAACTCTCATCTTGTTCACTATTCAGGAATGTTGTATAATAATTATGATGGGAAAATTTATGTACATATACACATAGCTATTGATATTTTATTTTTTATTTTATTTGTCAGGTAATTTATATACAGGTAGATCGAAGGTTGATGAGATGGCAACAGGTATATAATCAGTTGATAATAGACGACATACTATATAGATATGTAAATTGAGGCTCATATAATAACAAATGTACTGCAAATTGATAGTGAAAAATATATAATATTCATATAGGTATATACTTGGATAGCAAAAATAAATTGAATCTGATATAGCAACAGGTATATTGTAAATTTACAGGGAAAAGGTAAATATTATATATATATCTGCATGTACCAGATATAGCAAAGGGAAATTGGGTTAAATATAGCAACAGATATATTATAACGTTAATGACAAGAGGAAGGAGTATTATATATGCAACATAACTTGATAGTAATTTAAATTGAGTTTGATTTTGTGTTCATGAAGGCATAAAGCGAAGCGTGTGTGTGCCGTCCTCGCCTCACAACACACACACACACACACACACATATACTGATATAGACACACCCAACATATTACACACACACACACACACATACACACCCAACATATTACACACACACACACACGCACACGCACACAACAAAGTTTTCCATTTGTGTGTAAGCACTGGTGGGTGGCGTTAGTTTAATGGCAACGAGAACCAAACTCGTGCAATTTTTCGTAATGCTTTTTTTTTAACTGAATTTAGTAGTCGTTGTTGGAACGTAGATGATGGCGTCTGCTTGTAGGGTCTTGTAGGGTCGTCGTATATGTGTGTTTGTGTGTGTGTTTTATGGACTTAAAATCTTGATGGTGATTCACTGTCACTCTACACACACACACACACACACACACACACACACACACACACACACACACTCACTCACTCACACACACACACACACACACACACACACACACACACACACACACACACAGTACAGAGGTAGATAAATATCCTAGCCTTGTTTTAATTAGAATGTGAAGCGTTGTGTTGCACCTTTGATGTCATTCCTACAATCAGCACCGTGTGAGTGTGTGACTGTATCAGGCGTTAATAAGCATAGTTAATTTATTTCCATACCTGGTAAAAGTGTTATCCCTCACAGGCTTCACAGTAACCGCTAACTGCAGTCACTGTGTGTATCATGTTTCCTTTTGCTAAAATGTGATGTAGGTGTTCATTGTGAGGTAATTGTGACTCTTGTATAATATATAATGTATATATGCATGTCCGTGTTTGTATTGGTGTGTACTGTATCTGATTTTTTTTTTATATGTGCATTGTTTTGTCGACATGTATTTTGTGTTTGCACTCACATGTGTGTGTGTGTGTGTGTGTGTGGGGTGTGTGGGTATGGACAGGTGTATACTGTACATACATGTATAAATGGTATGTAAGTACATGTGGGATTATAAACCTTTTCAATAACTCCACGAAGAACATTCTATGGTTCATTCTTGATCTTAGTGGGAGTTTAGTGTATACAGTATATTACTTCTAAACATGTGCAGTAGGGGGAGGGCTGGTTCAGCGCTGCCAAATTATTGATGAGAATGGTTATGTCCAACTATTGCAACTCATAAATTATTCGATTCTGCATTAACAAATAAATTACCGAATTACTAATATTTGCATCCGACACTCAGGTAAATTTAAAAAAAATGTTTGGATAGGAAAAAAAGTAGATTGAGTTTATAGTTGGCGAAATATATTTATCCGGAGAGGAAAAAGGTAGATGAATAAGTTTGTATATATATTTATGTAGCTTATTCTTTAAATAAATATAATGTTTTAGTCAGGAAAAGACAATATATTGTCCTTTTTGTTTATTTTACTTATTCCTTCCATTTTCCTTCTTTTATTCTCCTTAATTTACCTTTCTCCTTTTCTTCTTTCTCCCTCCTCTATTCTCCTTTTCCCGTTTACACTCTCTTCTTCTCGTTCTTCCTTTTCTCTCGTCTCTTGTTCCTCCTTAAATACTGTCATCCTATTCCGTTATCCACAGTATATTGGGTCTTCTCCCTTGTGTTTCACGTACTACACTACACTACACTACACTACACTACACTATACTACACTACACTACACTACACTATACTACACTACACTACACTACACTACACGCCGTTTTAACACAATTGAACACTTTTACTTCCTATGCCGGACATTTTTAGTCATTACCGGTCATTTTCACCCGGTACCGGATAACTTTAATCTACGCCATATACCGGGGTATATTTTCAGCCCCGTACCGAACTTTTTCACTTCCTGGTTTTCTTCGGGACGGCGGAAATATATCAGTTGTTCTCAAAGTAGTTCAGAGAGAGAGAGAGAGAGAGAGAGAGAGAGAGACATACATTATTACTCCTGGTCTTGAGATTGGTTGGAAAGGAAATTATATATAGGTTGTTGCAGGTCTTGGCTGTCACCCTCCAGATGAAATACAACACACTTCTGTTTTGGCTTCTGGCCTAATAGTCGGTAATGAACCATTTTTTTTTCTTCCCTCTTGTTGAAACCTTGGAGGGGGGTTGATTTAGTATTTTTTCCTTCTGTTGGAGAATTTTATATATATTTTTATAGTAGAGAGGTTGTGATTTTTTTGAGGGGGGTGGATAAGGAGTAATTTTGATACGGGGAAATAGTTTGATTTAGTTTTCTATCGATTCTTAGAGGTAAATAATTATTTTAGGGTAAATATTTTTAAGTGTTTCGTTATTTTAAGCGGGAATTTTCTAGTCATTTAATTTCTAGATGGGTGAAGTTTCTTGTTCTTTGTTTATTATGTGGGGCGGGGATTATGTTACCTAGGCATTTATTTAGTGTGGTTTGTTTTATACTGAATTATTTTGTGACATTTTTCAAATATTTTTGAGGGGCTGGGAGGGGGGGGGGTGAATTATTGTTTTAGTTGTGAGACTTTTGTGTAACTTGTTTAATACTTGGTACACGGCGAGTATCGTGAAGACATGTACTCTAATTTAGGAATTTCTTATGATCAAACAAACGAAACACCATTTAACTTATATACAAATAATAGTATCAGTTGCTGCTATGTTTATTTTTAGTGCTCGTTGTTATAGACCTTTATTTATATATATATATATATATATATATATATATATATATATATATATATATATATATCAGAAATACGAGGAAGCCGTCGTATCGGATGAGCGGAGCGTGGCGGGTAATCCCCGTAGAGTTGTGACAGGATGTGGGGGGGGTTGTTGTTGTTGTGGGTGGCAGTTCCCCCGGCTGCCGATAGATGTCAGGAGCGTGCGGCTTAGCGTCTCTGGTGAGAGATGCTGGAGGGAGTGAGGCTGAGTTGGTCGGTCGGTCGGTCGCCTGCGTGTGTTCGTTGGGCGAGAGAGCGAGCGTCGACACCCACCCACCCACCCGCTAACTCTACCCCCTCGCTACCTTTGTCATAATACATCTTGGTCCTGACTCTAGGAAATTTTTTAGGCTGGATTTTCTTATTTTTTTATATGAAATTTTCGTTATTTTCGTCTGTGAATTTTACGAGTAGTTGTAGATGCTTATGTACATACAGGGTATATGAATAAATGTTATATATGTATCATTATATTTTATTTGTATATTACTAACGACTATAATAATAATAATAATAATAATGACAGTAATAATAATAATAATAACCTGTATCCTTTCATAAACTTCATAATGATAAAAATAAGTAAAACAAGCGAGAGTCACACCTCTCACACTGTACCTGCAAAAATAATTACAAATAATTCTCACCAGTTATCAATTATTTACATGTAATGTCAAGATTATAATCTCTCCCTTATTACCGATCCTTCAGACTGTGATTATAAACATCAAAACAGGAAAAATAAACCAAAAATAATTGAAGAAAATTATCAGTAATTATCAATGTCTGGATAATTTTTGCCTCGTGTGACGTAAACAAAGTGTGTAAATGGTGTGTAAATCAGCCGTGTATTAACTCGTTAAGACAGTATCGTTATGTTGTGATTATTATAATTCAAATTATTTCTTCATAAAATTATGAAAGTGTTCCCTAGATATCGGTATTAATTAGCTTTAATTAGGCTTATTAGTGAGAGCTGAGCCAACAAAGACGCCCTCCGTAATTAACTTTTGTTTTTCACATGTCAAACTTTTATTGGATTTATATAAGACAAATCTATGAGTACAGAATATTTCAGTATTGTTTGTTGACTTTAATATTGAAAACATTCCGTACGTAAGAGTAATTTTTTACTCGTAATTTAATGTATTGGAAAAAATATAAAGAGTGAACTTTTAATGTGTTAGAAATAGTATTTGTTAATGGTATGCAAATTTGAGCCTAAGTTTAACAATTCTAAACATGTTATTCTAAAACTTTCTTAGAGTTTAAAATACATGTTAATTAATGGAGAATTTTATTAATATTTACCAATAACTTAGAGACCAAATTTTTATCATGTTAATATTACCAAATGATTAGTCGATAAATATATTGATATTAACAAGTAATTTAGAGATAATACTTCTATGCGTTAATATTATAATTTAAGTATTAATTAAACTTTTGTATTAATATTAATAAGTAATTTACTGGTGAAGTTACATTGTGTTCACACTGCACAATTTTTAAGTATTATAGCATTTGTTAATGTTAAAAAGTAATTATTGTTGAAACTTCAGTTCTTTAAATATATACGATTTCACGAATATGATATGAAATAATAATAATAATAATAATAATAATAATAATAATAATAATAATAATAATAATAATAATAATAATAATAATACCCGCTGTTTATTTACGAATATTAGGTAATGTACCACTATATCTCAGGGAAGGAGTATATGGTTCCATATATAAATAAAAACCAATAATATAAATCCATGGTTCCATTTTGTTGATGCTGTACCAGTCAACATAAGATGGTTGATTAATATTAACATAGAACTGGAAGATGAAGCGGCCATTTTGTTAATATTTTACCATTTAACGAGTAGATAGTCTAGTGATTAGTGTATCTATCGGTAATTATTGGTTAACACTGCCATTTAATAAAAGTCACTAAATGAAGAATAGGAATGGCATTTATAATCCAGGATATTTAGTGATATAAACATGCAATTTAAATATACTGTGTCCTTTGGTTAACACTGAGATATTTATTGCTCTAAGGGTAGTAGTAAATATACCAAAGGTCTATTTTGTTGACAGTGCCAATTAGTAAACAAAGTATTTGTTATTGTAAACATGTAACTTAGATCTCAGACTCAGGTACTACAGTGAACGAGTGTGTTGTTGAGGGAGACCTGCCATATTAAGAGCAAACTTCCATTTTCTTAACATTACGCCATATAACAAAGGTATTATTTGTAAACACTGTCTTAAGATTAATAAGTTAACGAATATATATCTTAATAGACTTGGATAATTTTGGGATTATGCAATTTCACGTAGAGAATATTTAAAAATTTCTTTTACATATTCTGTTTCACGAAAATAATGTGTAATGCTCTTGTTATGTACGAGAATATTAAGTTACGTAGAAATTGGTCATGGAAGCCAGTTTGTTGACACTGTTTCAGTTATTGAATACACTTATTAATAAAGCGACATATACAGGTAATTTACGACAAAAAGAATAATTAGTACTTCAGACTAATTAACATAGCTTTCCTATATCATTGTGAGTGTATATTAAATGCTATACAGTAGGTAGTTGTGTTCACGGGTTGATGTTGTGGTTTTCGGTAAATTCTTTGTGTCTGGAATATCTTACAATAACCCAATATATCAGATAGCGAGTAAATATTAAATTCTGTATTTCTTTATAACCATGGAACTAAAATGTGCTTTGTCACTTGTCACACACACACACACACACACACACACACACACACACACACACACACACACACACACAGATAGATAGGCAGATAAATAGATAGATAGATAGATTTTAACCTCAATTTAATAGGAGACCTCACTAGGGAGTTCAGCCAGGGACCTCATAACCATTCCCCTCCACAAATGTAATTATAGGGAGGGTTTAGAGCTGAGGCCGAGCTTTGACTCAGAGCCGCTACAACACACCTACAGAGTCAAAGGTTTATTTCTCGTTTATGTGTACTGCCTGATGTGTGTGTGTGTGTGTGTTTGTGGATACATTAGGTTTTAGTTCCTGTGTATGTGTATTTGCGTGTATGTGTGTGTGTTTTTCTGTGCGTATGTGTGTGTTTTTCTGTGTGTATGTGTAGAACTATATTTATAATGGGTGTATATGGAGTGTAAATAGCGTCTAAGGTTTACTGTGGCAGGCATCGGAGCTCCCCAGGACGATAGTTAGAGAAAGTCTTCATTGTTTTAGTTGTGACAGTAAATGGTTCTAAAGACACCTCTGAAATGAAGAATAAAACGGACGTGGAAGTACTGAGAGAGAGAGAGAGAGAGAGAGAGAGAGAGAGGAGTTTATTTTTTAATTGTTTTTTAGAAGTTGGTATTTTTTTTTTTACTGCCAGCGAAAAATTAAAGAAAGTGAGATAGAAAGAGATTGTTTATTTCTTTTATTTTTTTAGTTGAGTTGGAAAAATATTTAATTATTTTATGTTTTCGGATAAAAGAATTGTGCTAACAGTGAGATAGAGAGAAAATATTGATTTTTATTATTGTTTGGCGTGAGAAGAAAAGAGAGATAAGAAGCGCTGATAGAGAGAGAGAGAGAGAGAGAGAGAGATGCGCACCGTGAGTAGTACTTTTATTGATATAATTTTCAGGTGGCAGGATAGACAGAGAGAGAGAGAGAGAGAGAGAGAGAGAGAGAGACGTTAATTATGAGTGATAAAAGATTGAAAAAGTTATTAAAAAGACAATTAAACTGATGAATAACCAAGGTTAATTTTTCTTGTTCAAGTTTTAATTCGATTTTATTATGACATTTTGGAAAGTTTTATGTTTTTGTGATTTATTTTTATTCACTTGGGTTTTAAAATTTGAATAAATTTTAAACGTAAAAATATTTAACAACTTTTTATAGTTTTATTCGAACTTTGAAATTTTTAAACTATTCACATCTTTTTTTTTTTACAATAGTTTTAACTTTTACTGATGGACAATGACTAATGTTAAAAAGTATCAGGAAAATAGTCAATGGGATCATGAATTTTGAACGTCGAATAAAAAAATAATAATAATAATATAAATTCCCGCTGTTATTTTAGTTTTTAATTAGGTACTTTGATCTTTAAAAAAATAACAAAATAAATTACATAATATCCCACATTTCTTTTTTTAGCTCATCATGAACTGTTGAACTTATGAATATAGACGATAATCTATATCTCAGCATTTTTAGGTTGCTTTATGAGTCAGTAAATGTTACAGTTTTGGGGGTGGACATCAGAGCTCTCTCTCTCTCTCTCTCTCTCTCTCTCTCTCTCTCTCTCTCTCTCTCTCTCTCTCTCTCTCTCTCTCTCTCCTTCATGTATTTCCAGTATTGTCTTTGAGCTACGTACAGTCTGATTGATTGTCTACAGACTGACTGACTGGCTCGCTGTTCAAACTCAGTTGCTAATCTGATTGACTTTACTGATTTAGTGACTGTACAGGCTGATTGACCTACTACACAGACTGGTTACTTTTATACACTTGACTGACTATCTGACTATACAGACAGACTTACTTTACTGACTGTTTAGAGAGACTGACCAACTGTTTGTAAATGAGAAACGAACATACACAGTGCTCCTCTGTATGTGTATGTCTGTCTACCTGTGTGTATGATTCTGTCTCAATGCGTGTGTGTGTGTGTGTGTGTGTGTTTGTGTACGAGTCTGTCAGTGTGTGTGTGTACGTCGGTCTGTCTCGAAGTTCTTGTGTCCGTTTTTTTGTGTGACGTGTGTGTTTATGAATGTCTGTATGTGTGTATGTTTGCGTTTCTGTGCGTGAGTCTATGCTTGTGTGTCTGTAAGTATATTTCTTACCTGTGTGCGTGTGATACTGACTGTGGAATATTAGAGAGAGAGAGAGAGAGAGAGAGAGAGAGAGAGAGAGAGAGAGATTCTGATGGAGTGTATAAATTAATTGTGTGTGTGCAGAAAGACTCATTAACTCTGTCTCTCTCTGTCGCTCTCTCTCTCATCTTTCGGGAGGTCGGTGGTGTATTTAGAGCCAGCAGTGTTATGCTAATGAGCGAGGCAGGTAATGGATGCCTTATTCTCTTGTGAATTTCGCCACTGTTTTCGTAATTAACTCTTAGTATTGTATGAGAGAGAGAGATATGCAGTCATCTCACACACACACACACACACACACACAGACAGACGAGACTTAACTCCCATGTAGAAGAGGGCGTCTACACGACACTCGTCCTGGGAGAAAAAAAAATTAAGTCTTAACATCTCTCTTAAGTGGCGGCCGCGACACACTCGTCCTGGAAAGAAAAAAAAAAGTATAAGGTCTTAACTTTGATCCAGGTCTCTGTGCTTGCGTCTAGTACTTGGAGGAGGAGGAGCAGCCGGTCTGTGTCAATACTCCACTCTTGAGGCGTCGAGTGTGAGGTAAAGGTGGTGTGGTGGGGTTTGTTGGGTCAGATTGAGCTCCCCACCTCCCCACCTCTCCACCTCCCTACCTCCCCACCTCCCCACACCCTGCCCATTCGTAATAGGGACTGACCGATACGTGATAGGTCCCAGTTGTACCTAATAGATTCGTAAGTCGTAATGGACAATACAGTCCAAATAGGCCCCAATCATAACTAATAGGCACCTCTTTCATAATAGGTTACCAATTTAAATAGGCGCCCACTCCTAACAGGCGATGAATTCTATTAGGCCCCAGTTGATAGCGGGATCATTAGCCTAACCCTAGCCTATAAGCCAAACAAACCTGTAGTCCAGCCTAGCCTATGTGGCCCAACCTTGCTTATAGTCCAGCCTAGCCTATATCACAGTGTAGCCTATAGCCCATTTGAGGAGCGAAAATGTTCAAAGAAAAATTGTTTACACTTTGAGCCAAGAGTAACGAGGAAGGTATGGGGGGGGGGTGTTGAGAGGAAGGTCTGGAGAGGGAGAGGGAAGAAGGGTTGAGGAAGAGAGGGAGAGGGAAGAAGGGTTGAGGAAGAGAGGGAGAGGGAAGAAGGGAGAAAGAAAGGATGGGGTAGAGAGGGAGAGATGGGGAAGGAGTGAGAGAGGGAGAACGAAGAATTGAGAATAGAATTGGGTTAAGGGAGTGAGGGAACGAATGAGGGAGAAGTATTAAGGGAGAGAGGGGGAAAGGGAGATGGGTTGAAGAAGGGGAGGTTGAGCAAGACAGGGAGACTTGTCCAGCATAGAACTCGTCTCTCACAGAGCCTATTGAACCACACACACACACACACACACACACACACACACACACACACACACACACACACAAAGGTTGTATACACTGTGTACTCCGGATAATAGTAGTAGTAATGAACTCTCTTTCCATTAAGACCTTCACTAGTACCTCTCCATAAGTGTTGGCTTAAGACTGGGTGCTGGGATAGGGAGAGGTGAGGGGTTGGGGGGAGATAAATGAAGGGAGGAGAGGTGGGGATAGGGAGGAGGGATGGGATCAGAGGGGATGGGGGATGTTGAGGAAGGATGGAGAGGTGTTAATGCCGGGTAAATGGATTGAATGAACGGGTTAGCGTCTGTGTTCTGCTATAAAACACAACCATACATCACTTAACCTAATAGAACCAAGAGTGAAAAAAGCAAGCGTTGGAAAACAGGTGTCAGTAAATAGATGATAAAGAACCAGGTGTTTAAAAGACCCAGGTGTTAAAAAGACCCAGGTGTTAAAAGACCCAGGTGTTAAAAGACCCAGGTGTTAAAAGAACCAGGTGTTTAAAAGAACCAGGTGTTAAAAGACCCAGGTGTTAAAAGAACCAGGTGTTAAAAAGACCAGGTGTTTAAAAAGACTTGAGTGTTGTTAAAGACCAGGTGTTAAAACCAGGTGTTTAAAAAGACCAGGTGTTTAAAAGAACCAGGTGTTAAAAGACTCAGGTGTTAAAAGACTCAGGTGTTAAAAAGGCCAGGTGTTAAAAAGACCAGGTGTTAAAAAGAACCAGGTGTTAAGAACCAGGTGTTAAAACAGGCCAGGTGTTTAAAAGACCCAGGTGTTAAAAGAAACAGGTCTTAAGAACCAGGTGTTAAAAAAGAACCAGGTGTTAAAAAAGACCAGGTGTTTAAAAAAGAACCCAGGTGTTTAAAAAGAGAACCAGGTGTTAAAAGAACCAGGTGTTAAAAGAACCAGGTGTTAAAAAGAACCAGGTGTTAAAAAGAACCAGGTGTTTAAAAAGAACCAGGTGTTAAAAAGAACCGGGTGTTAAAAAGAACCAGATTAAAAGAACCGGGTGTTAAGAACCAGGTGTTAAAAAGAACCAGAGTGTTTAAAGGCCAGGTGTTAAAAGGCCCAGGTGTTAAAAAAGACCAGGTGTTAAAAGAACCAGGTGTTAAAAGACCCAGGTGTTAAAAGAACCAGGTGTTAAAAGAACCAGGTGTTTAAAAGACCCAGGTGTTAAAAGACCCAGGTGTTAAAAGAACCATGTGTTAAAAGACCCAGGTGTTAAAAGAACCATGTGTTAAAAGACCCAGGTGTTAAAAGAACCAGGTGTTAAAAGAACCAGGTGTTAAAAGAACCAGGTGTTAAAAGAACCAGGTGTTTAAAAGACCCAGGTGTTAAAAGACCCAGGTGTTAAAAGAACCAGGTGTTAAAAGACCCAGGTGTTAAAAGAACCAGGTGTTTAAAAGACCCAGGTGTTAAAAGAACCAGGTGTTAAAAGAACCAGGTGCTAAAATATTTTACGTTTCAAAAAAAGAATTTCATTTCCATTACGACAACTTAATGACCGTAATCAAATCTCATTTTGGCCCGAATATCGAAATTTCCCCCAGCCCCACCACCCACAATGAGGCCGCCTTATTATTATTATTTTTATTTTTTTCATCCATGTGTACAATTTTCTGTTTTTTGGAGTCTATTCATAATTTTTTTAGAGGATTTTTTGGGTGGGTGAGGAGAGGGGGGGGAGGCGTGTCAAGAGATTTATGTGTGGTGTCGTATGTGTCGTAGTGAACTGTATGTATGTCACTAGCGTCTTGTGTCATAAGTGTCATGGACTGTGTCATACTGGGTTTTTTTTCAGCCGAGGACGTGATATGTTTCCTTGAGTGTCAGATGGTGTCTTTTTTCCGCCCAAATTTCGAAAAATCTGCTGTTATTATTATTATTATTATTATTATTATTATTTTATATATTTTTTTATTTAATTTTAAGGCAATAAAATGGCGGCGAAGGTGTGGCTATTGGGGGAGCCTGGAGGCCACGTATAAAAAAAAGTCGTAGTAGTAGTAGTAGTAGTAGTAGTAGTAGTAGTAGTAGTAGTAGTAGTAGTAGTAGTAGTTGTAGTAGTAGTATATAGAAACACAAAACAATGTCTCTTGTGTCTCTACCTTAATTATACATTTAGTTCATCTCAACGGGGAGGCACATGAAGGAAGCAGTGCTCTTTCTCACTCGGAAAGGTTACCATTAAAACACATTTTCAGAACACAGAGATGCTCATAATGCGAGATCCGCGGGTCGACTCCGTACCCAGATGAACTATTGTCTTCGAAACATATTGTATCTGAACCCGGGAGGGGGAGGGGTCGGCTGGGCGAATATCCGGGGGTGAGGGAGGGAAGGAGGGAATATTCGAAAGATGGGAAGAGAGATGCTCGGGGAATATATGGGATAGTTAGGGAAAAGGGGAATATCCGAGGGAAGCTGGGGAAGATATCTGGGAGAGGAAGGAATAAGGGAAATATTCAGCTGCAGGGGAATGGGAGGATGTGATTTGGGGAATATCTGTAATGAAGGAGGGGAGAATGGAGAGAAGGAGGGGGAGTATCCGGAACGGGAGAGGAAATGGGCAGGACTAGAATATTAAAAGAAAAAAAAGAAGTTGGATGTGAAATTGGGGGGAAAAGTTGATTTTCTTTTAGATGGGAGAAAGTAGAGGTGACGTGTTGAGTGTGCAAAGATTTAAAACACACACACACACACACACACACACACACACACACACTAGAGGCAGGAAAACACAAGGAAAATATCACGTGGGTGCAAACAGCTGGTGGTGGTAGTCAGGACAGAGCAGGAAAATAATATATGAAACTGCGCTGAAGGGAAAAGAAAGAAAGGGTTAAAAAAATAGAACTAACACAGCAGCGGGGCTCAGCTGAATAAACTTTCACGGAAGAAAGCGGAGATAAATCTATGGTATGGATGAGAATGGTTTCTAAGCAAACTTTTCACTAGAAAACAGAAATAGAACATAAAATAGAAAGAAAGTAAAACAACCTAACAAAACGAGAGAGATGAAAGCCCATCAAGTTAAGGTAATTCTCATGCTACCAACTTAACCTCAGTGAGTCGGTGTTTTAAGGTGTTCTGTTATTATCCCTCTCTATCTCTTAATCTGTGGCCTATATAGTATATTATGAGTGTTAGTTTGTTGGTGTGGAGTGTTTACGTGTGCTTGTGTTCTTCCTCTCGCTTTCTCATACATGCATACACAAACCCTATACACCTATACATACATACATACATACATACATACATACATACATACATACATACATACATACTATACATACATACATACATACATACATACATCATACATACATACATACATACAGTACATACATACATACATCCTTATAGAGTTGTTGTGTCAGCAGGTAATTTCAGTAATAACCCTCACGTCATTACCTCTGATGTATATGAACAAGTGAAACTATTAATAGCGCGACAAAAGCCAATTAGGCCAGTATTATCAGAGCAACTGGCTGCCCTCTGATCGTTGGTGTGTTTACAGTAAATATGATTAAAGTCTGATTGTCTGTCCTCAGCCCAGTGTGTTCTGATTGATGGCTATATTGTTTGTTTGTTGTTCCTGTATCGTGCTGGGGATATGGTGTTTGTGTTTGTTTGTTTGATTTTTGTTTGGTAGTGGTGCATGTGTGTGTGTGTGTGTGTGTGTGTGTGTGTGTGTGTGTACGTGCGTGTGTGTGTGTGTGTGTACGTGCGTGTGTTTGTGTGTGTGCACCTACCTTTACCTGTCCACCAACCCATATTATATCATTCCCAACTAAATGATTTAAGATATCACCACAATATGCAGGTATCACAGGTGTCACAGGTGTCCTCAATTAACACAGCCTCGTCATAACAGTAATATCCTCACCTCACTCCACCTGTCGTGAACTTTTGTCCGTAATGTTCAGTGAGTGAGGTAAACATGGCCCTCCAGGTGAGAAACGTTCATTTGGGTTTATGAGTTATTCAGTGAACACCTGGAATCATAGTTACTCTACACTCTCTCCCCCAAAAAAGTATGTTTATAATTTTGGGTGAGACAATTTGACACAACGGACGAGTTATTTTGACAACCCTACTGAGATAACACGAATCGCGGAGTTCATTTTGAAATTCAGTGGATACTTGTTGGAGTGAGGTTACATAAGACACCTGGTAAAATTTTTGAGGTAAATGGGGTTAAAGTCTTGAGATCTTGTCTGATTGATAATGACATATGATAATGATGGTAATGGTGACGATAACACTGATGCTGCTCTTTATCGTCCTGCTAAGTAATGTTATTAGTGTTATTTATGTTAGATGTTAATGTCTCGTTTATTTTAATTCCTCTGTTTTTCATGTTATTTTACGCAGGTGACATATCAAGTAGGTCATAAAGCAGTGATTATTTGACGTTATTACAGGCGTCTAATAGCATTGCTAGTTAGGTTAAATAACGTTAGTATTTAGTTCAAACAGCATTATTAACTAGCTCTATTTCTTAAGTCAAATAGCGTTATTCCTGATGTTAAATCGTTATTGTGTATTATTATTATTATTATTATTATTATTATTATTATCTCCTAAAAACACAGTCATTATACCCCCCACCCATCACCGCTTACATTAAACACTAAACCAGTCTAGCGTTTAGCGTATTCACCTTAATTACCATTTTATACTGAAGGAGTTTCTTAATAAAACACAATATTTCTTGAACCAGTAGCCGAGTCACTGGCTGTTGTCTTAAATAATACGACCCCAGGTGAGGCGGGTCTAGATTAAGTTAACATCGTGGGTTCTTGATAATTTTTGGGCGGGGTTGGTTTTTGGTTTGTGATTTTAGGTTTGTGGTTTTGTGGTTTTGGATTTTTTTTTTTTTTTTTTTTTAGTAGTTTTGGGGTTTTAAGTTTTCTGGTAATTTATGGGTTTTTGATTTCCGTATTAGTTTTGGGTTGTTGGAAACCACACACACACACACACACACACACACACACACACACACACACACACACACACACACACACACACACACACACACACACAAGCAAACCTTGGTCATATTTTGGACCTTTGAACTTTGAGAGAGAGAGAGAGAGAGAGAGAGAGAGAGAGAGAGAGAGAGGGGGGGGGTAGGTTCAATCTTGTCGTGATCACCATTAAGACGATCAGGCGAGATCCCCGTGTGAGGGGTGAGGGGTAAAGGGGTAAGGGGAGGGATGAAGGTGTATAGGGAGGATAAAGGGGCAGAAGGAGGGGTAAATGGGCAAGGGTAAACGGGCAAAGGGAAGGGTAAGGGGCACGGGGAGGGTTAGGGAACAGAAGGAGAGGTAAGGGGGCTGGAGGAGGATAAATGGGAGTGGTAAGGGGGTCAAAAGGAGGGGTAAGGGGACACGGGGAGGACAAGGGGTCAAGGGGAGGGTTCAAGGGGGGGTTGTTGATCAGATAACCTCCTGACTGGATCTTTAGATCGTTATGAGATAAGAAACTAGGTGTTGCTGTGTGCTCCAGCCTCCCGCCTCATGCAGTCTCTCAGGAGCTGCAGGGAAATAATGTCTTCCCTCAAGAGATGATTTGCTTTATTTCAGCTAGCTCTATGAATGCTAATCTTGTGTCACTCGCTTTTCCACTTGAGAGATACTGTGTTTCCTCGAGAGATTATTTTTATGTCAGTTAACTATGAATTGAGAGTTGACCAGAGAGATAGGTGTGCTACTGTTACTTGGCACAGTGGTCTTGCAGAAGTATCAGTTGTAAAAGTTTCTCGCTTAAAGTTTGTATTCCAGAAACTTTGTTGTATAGTCACTGTTGAATAAGTTTGTTATTGTACTTAGATTTTATGTTGCAGAATATGTTTACACAGTTATTTGCAAGAGCTTAGGGTTGAGAGTTCTTCTTGCAAAGTATACGTTGCAATCGTCATGTTCCAAATTTTTATTGGTATTGTTACTTCCAAGAGTTAAGGGTTGAGAGTTCTTCTTGCAAAGTATATGTTGCAATGCTCACGTTGCCAAGTTTTTTTCTTCAAAGACTTTGTTGAAAAGTTTATGTTGCATAGATCGTGTTGCATAGTCTAGTACAAAAGTTTGTTGAAAGGCTTTAGATGTAAGAAAAAACTGATAAAGTTTTCGTTGGTAAAAATTAACAGTTGAAAGTTTGTGGCTGAAACTTGTTGCAAAAGTGTTTTTTTAAATAAATATTGTATTGTAGTTTGTGTTGTAGTTTACGTTGCAAAGTGTTTGTGTTAAAGTTTATGTTGGAAATCGTTTATACTGTACACTGTTTGTTATAAAGTTCACACACTGCCAAGTCCTGGTGGTAGAGTTCTTGTTGCAGCAAACTTTTCGGAGGAAAAATATTGCTGAAATAAACCTTGCAGAGAGAATGTTAAATACTCAACAGAAAGAACCACGCAACTACTCTGAAATAAACATAGATTGAACACGTCCCAACCACGTAAAGTGTGTTAGAAAATCCGTGAAATAAATTTGGTTAATTATAACATTTGACGTGTGTCCGAGTAGGTGAAATCCGCTTGTGACGGTGAATTGCCTGTCTCTATTACCTGCAGTTAAGGCCGACTCACACCGGCAGCTGCACTACACACGTGTGTTACGTGTCTTGGAATTGCTGCCATGGATTTGAAATTACCTAACTCACACCTGCAGTGATGTTACCTACGCCACGCCCCGTGTGAGATAACTAATTTACAAACCGTTGCAGCTATTGAAGGACAGGTAGCGCAGGTAGCTAGCCGCCAGGGGAGGTGGTTGTGTGGCCTCCAGGTGCTACATCAATATTGGGCGTTAGAGTGACTCATATCTGAACTTGTAAAATTCATGTTAAATAATACATAGATTAAGAAATGTGATATACACACTGAGTGGTTACATAACTCTTAGTGATTATAGAAGCTCAAGGGGAATTAAGATAATACTTTAAATTTTATGTAACTTTAAATATATCATTTATGAACTGAGTGATTACATAATTCTTAAATAATTACAGAAATTTAACGAGAATTGGCTAATTCTGTACACAAGAGTTGCATGTTGGTGAGTAACTTATGGATGGAGTTATTATCTGACACTTTAAATAACTCACACACTCTCATGCCCTGAATTTCGTATACGTAAATTAAAAGAAGGAATCTGGGAATATGTTTCATTATATGTGTTATATCGTTTAAGTTTGAAATATGTAATATACAAATTGACAACTTACATAATATAGTTCTTAATGACTACAAACATACACTCATGGACCCTCAAGTTATATATAGGAAATATAGATGAGATATACACAGTATCAAAGTCATGCCCAGACATTTGGAGAAAAAAAATATGCAGGTTGGATTATGTCAAATGCAAATTAAGTACTTACACGATACTATCTACAATGAGAGGAGCTCACTCACATGTCCTGAAATTGGTGGCTGAAATGTGTAAGTTTTAAATTGGATACTCACTTGATGTAATTCTCGGTGATTACAGAAATTCACACACTCACATATCCTAGATAACGGGATATAAACATTACACATTACAGAACGTTACAGGAAACTCTTGAGACTGTGGGTTAAGTTATGTAATCTGTGAAGTGAGTCATTACATGATATAAACCGTAGAAATTACAGGAGATACGCGCGATCTTTGTAACCTTGAAATACATTGTCTTGAATTATGTAATCTTTGAGTTGATTACTTACAGGATATAAAGCGAAAATTACTACTGCAAGTCGTTCAAGTTTCATGGAATTCTTTTAAAAATATTGCGTGCTTAATCTAGCCTGAACCAAAAACAACAAACAGACTCCTATGCTCGTTCGCTCTCGGTCTAACTACCTCATTAGACATTTTTAGTCGCGATAGTTACAGGAAAATTACATGAACGCGCTGAAATTCTTTATACAAATACCTGTACTGTATACCTGTTTCATTAGAGTATACCTTCTCTTCACTATATTATGCCAGTATACCCATTATACCCTTGACATACCCTCCCTGAAGACGGGGAATACGTGTATGAATAGATGGTATACCAGGATGTTATACCAGGATGTTATACCAGGATGTTATATAATTACAGAGCAGAAAGCTATATAATTGCAGAGCAGAAAGCTATATATATATATATATACAGAGAAGAAAGCTATTTACAGTAATTACAGAGCTCACATTTAAGGAATCCAATGATGGCGATACTGACACGACAAAATGCAATGTAATGCCTACTTCAATCCCTCTTCTTCCTCCCCTTTCCTTACCCCTCTTGTCTCCTTCTCTACCCTTTCCTTACCCCTCTTGTCTCCTTCTCTACTCTCTCCTCCTGCCCCCATTCTTTCCCCCTTCTTCCTCTTCCCTCTCAAAAAAAATCCCACAATGCACTGGGCCTCGTGTTTATTTAAGCAAGTGTGACGTCATAATGGTGTATCTCTACCAGGGCTATTGTTCCTCTTCTTTCCTCCTCCTCCTCCTCCTCCTCCTCCTCCTCCTCCTCCTCCCTCCTCCTCCTCCTCCTCCTCCTCCTCCTCCTCCTCCTCCTCCTCCTCTTCTCTTACTCTCACCCTCAAGGTTTTATTCAATTTGTTCTCTATTAATCTTTCAGCTTTTTACTCTCCCCTCCAGTTACTCATTCTAATGTGTTGGAACTGTTCCCCGGGGTGGATTTTGTGAGAGAGAGAGAGAGAGAGAGAGAGAGAGAGAGAGAGAGAGAGAGAGAGAGAGAGAGGGAGAGAGAAAGCCATTACATTGCTCTATCGACTGAAGTATACTGTATCATACACCCATACTGAAAATCATATACACACGTTAAAAAACTTATACACACACACGCGCCAAAAAACATATTAATTCACGCCAAATCATACACCCACGTCAGAATAATACACACAAGTGAAAAATCATACACACGCCCAATCCAGATCTACCTATACCTTGCTAAAAAGAAGAGTGACCAAAAAAAAAAAAAATGCAATTTACATATCAACTTTACGCATTCAATCTCAACTTTGCTCCTAAATCAAATACAAACAGACATCGTCATTCAAGCTGGTTTGTTTTTGTCAACCTGTAGGCGGAGAACTGGGACGGTAGATAGATGGATAGATGGATGGATGGAGGGAGGGAGGGAGGGACAGAGAGAGAGAGAGAGAGAGAGAGAGAGAGAGAGAGAGAGAGAGAGAGAGAGAGAGAGAGATTGAGATTAACTACCTACCTACTTACTGCTTGCCCCTGTGCCTGCGTTTACTGAGTTCTCTATTGTCTTGTATTTTTGCAAGGAGGAAAAAGTTGTGTGGACGAAGCGAATGAGAGAGAGAGAGAGAGAGAGAGAGGAGAATTATAGTGTGAGAGAGTGAGATTGTTTTTACCAATCACCCCCCAACCAACAACCAATCCCACCACCCTTAGTACCTTACCAATCTTAATACCTTCAACCCCTACCAATCCCCCGCCTCACCCCCCCCATCAATCCCCCTTCAACACCCACCAATCCCCTCTCATCCCCCCACCAATCCTCCTCTAACCGTCTGCATCCCCTCAACCCATCCTTAACCTCCCTTCCCACCAGTTCCATCTTCAACCAACCAACCTCCCCCCACCCTTGCTGACCCCAATTTACCCCCTGTTCTTCCTCCTGATTCCACCTCATCCCTCCCTCTCTCCCGACCCTCCCCCCCTCCCTCCCTCTCAGCACTCCTAGGTCCTTCTCAAGTTCATGAATCACAGAGACTCAGTGTTCCTCAGCTCACGATTTCCAGCGCTGTGATTGCCAGATGCCGTAGGAGTCTTTGGTCAGTATGATCCCTGGGTCGTAGGATTTTTCGCACCCTGGAGTCGTAGGATTTTTCGTTCAGGTTTGTAGGATTTTTCGCTTAAGGTCGTAGGATTTTGCATACACAGGACTTGTAGGATTTTTTTCATTCAGGGTTTTAGGATTTTCCATCGAAGGTCGTAGGATTTTGCGCACCCATAAGTCGTAGGATTTTGTAATCTGTATGGTAGGATTTTGTGTCCCCAGATCGAAATTATTTCCCCAGGATCGTAGGATTTTACGCCTCCCCGGAGACATCGGCTTTTGCCCCCACCACCACCACCACTAGGAGATAGGAGATGTAGGATTTTACATCTCCCCGGAGACGTAGGATTTTGTGCCCCGGTTCGAAGGATTTTCCGCTCCTTGACTCTTGCGAGTTGGAGGAACCGTCTGCCATTGTGTAGGACTCTTACCCTCGACTTCCTGCCTGACAAATTTACATGATTTGTTTGTCTTCTGGAGAGTTGTGAGTCTCTCTCTCTCTCTCTCTCTCTCTCTCTCTCTCTCTCTCTCTCTCTCTCTCTCTCTCTCTCTCTCTCTCTCTCTCTCTCTCTCTCTCTCTCTCTCTCTCTGTGTGTTTTAATCCTTATTATTTTTAATATTGTACAGTGGATATGTTGAGTGCACTAGAGAGGGCATTTAGCTTATGTGTATCATGTTGGTCATTATATTGTGCACATCACACACACACACACACACACACACACACACACACACACACACACATATTACAGGTGATACCAAACACACACAAACCCTCTCACCACAATGATACCAGAACCCCTTCCCTTTTCTTCCCAACATTGATACCAAACTGGAGGGTTGGTGTGTATGTCACGATCTGGACATGATCAGCCTCCCGCCACTTGCCATAATCACTGATGGTAAGGTTGATTCTCCCTGGGTACACCTGTAGGTCAGCAGGAGGTCGTGACTCACCTGTGCACCTCACCTGTCTGGGCTACAGTTGAAGGGTTTAGTGTTATTGTGGGTAGAATTGTGGGTACAGGGATACAGGGATGGATACAGGGTCAGCTCTTTAAAATTACAAGGAAGAAAAGTATCCACAACTAAATACAGTAAAATAAATTGAATCAGAATTATGTACTGTGAGAAGCGGACTGCCCTCATCCCTCAAGCTCACCCCTCACCTGTTGCCCTCACCACCCCTCACCTGTTCCCCTCACCACCCTGGGGAGAAAATGGACAGGGGAAGGGAGGCAAGAGAAGGGGAGAGGAGTGGGTAATGATGGAAGTAGGGGAGAGTGAGGTAGAGAATGATAAGAGAGAAGATGGGACGTAAAAGTGGATGATTTTGGATGCAGTGAGATATAGGAATGGATGATGATGATGATGATGATGATGATGATGATGATGATGATGATGGTGCCAATAATAATTATACTACTACTACTACTACTACTACTAATAATAATAATAATGATAATAATAATAATAATAATGATAATAATAATAATTCCCTCTAACTCACCCTTAACACACACACACACACACACACACACACACACACACACACACACACACACACACAACAAGAGAGCTTCACCAGCCCTCTCCCTCGCCACTACTCCCATGGCCCTAAGGGAGAAACAGAGGGAGAGAGAGAGAGAGAGAGGGAATAAGCCACTAAAGGAAGAGGAAAAGGGAGTGATGTTTGAATATTTAAGTAGAAAATAAAATAGGGCGATAGAACAGCTTAGGGATTATTGTGTGTGTGTGTGTGTCTGTCTGTCTGTCTGTCTGTACTGTTCGGAAAAACACTATATTGTTTTTTGTGAGGTAAAAATATATATATCCTGTACTGTATATGGTGGGTTGAAAAATTGATATGGTTAGCTAGGAGTCGTTGCTGTTGTTTTTTTGTTTGTCTGTTTTTTTTTGTTTTTGTTTTTCCCTAAATGCTGGGAATCAGTTTTCCTCCAGTTTATGGTTTTGTGTGTGTATGTGAGAGTCTGCCACTTTTTGTGTATGTGTGGGAGTGCCACTGTGTGTGTGTATATGTGTGCGTCTGTTACTGTGTGTATGTGTGTGAGTCTGTTACTGTGTGTATGTGTGTGTGTGTGTGAGTCTGCCACTGTGTACATAGCCGAGAGTGCCGGACCACAGCACTATACAAAACCCTCTACACAATACACACAGCTGGTCCAAAAATGTGATGAGTCGTACAGCTGGAGACAAAACTCGGATTAATACCACCTGTGTGTGCGGGGAATAAAGATTACAGTGGCTAGCGTTTTTTTTTTTTTTGGTGTGTGGTTTTTTTTTTTTGCCTCTGTCTGTCAAGTGGATGAATTGAATGTGACGTCAATCTCAACTTTTCACAATTCGTTTAGTGAAAAACTGAGTCTCCCACCCAGCTGATGTGTGTATTGTGTAATCCGTGTGTAAGTGGTGTGTGTGTGTGTGTGTGTGTGTGTGTGTGTGTGTACCGGGTGTTTAACAAGGATGTAACACGTATATATTAAGTATAGTTAGATATTAAGAGGTTATACTATACATTTACCCTGAATACAGTAAGTACAAAAGGTTACATATATAAATGTGTGTAATAAACATCAATACAATACATGGTCAAGATACAGTAGCATTTAAATACAATAACTTAAAATATAGATCCAATACAGAAACTTAAATACAATGACACAGCGCAAATATGTTAAAAGCAATGAATACAGTATTACAATAAATAAATTTGTTGGAATTAACAAATGCAGTTAACATTATAATAAACTAAAATGTCATACATATAATTAACAAGTTTTATCATTATCAATAAGATTAATACAATTAAATCGATTACAGTAATAATTGGGATTAGTGCGATTACAGTACAATGTAATCAACATAATTTCCATAAAAGGCAACGATTAGAGATAAAATTAACACTTACAGTATAATCATGTTATCTGTTATCCATGACAATTAACAGAATTAATTGACATTATAATTAATGTGATTACAGTGCAGTATAATCAGCAAAATTACGATGCATAATACAGTGACATTATACAGCATAGTACAATCGAGCTGTATAATTCTTTGTATTATAAGACTACAGATCCTGATTATTTTACCTCAGTTCACCTCCCCCTCGAGTAAGGGCGACTGACACGTCCTCCTCCAGATACAGATCAGGCTTCCCCTCGACAGCTTACCGAGTACCGTCACGTAACGACAATCGAAGGTACAATAGACGTCTCAAATATATAAACTGCGCAGTTACAGTAACTTACGATCTCTGCGGAACTCACTGATTGGCTACTAATATGAGCCAATGAGCTGCAACCTGTTTACTTTAGGTGTCTGGGGGAAGGGGTGGAGGTAGGTGGCGGCATTGAAGAAATCTTTTAAATAAATATGTATCTCCGGTTTTGCTGGTTTTCATCACCTGAGGCGGGTTTTTTGTGTTTTATTTTGGTTTTATAAGGTTTTTATTGGGGTTTTATCTCGTGTTTAAGATCTGGTCTGAAGTATTGTTGAAGGGGTGGGGGCTAGGTATAATGAAGCAACAGGATGGATAAAAATTTTGGGTGGCTGATTTGTTAATCAGTCAGGGAGTTGTTCTTATCTCATCAGGGAGGTCAAACTAGTGATCTTTAGGACTCGAACTTAAAGCTGGACTTAAATTGTGTCGTTCTGTTGGTCTGAACTGAAATTTGAACCTTTAAGTTGTGTCGTCTTGTGAATTTGAACATAGAGCTGTATCACCTTGCTACTTTAAACTTGAAACTGAAGTAGAAATTGTGTTGTTGAGTGAATCTAAGTTAATGATTGAGAGAAAGGAGAACTATAAAATATATATATATATATATATATATATATATATATATATATATATATATATATATATATATATATATATATATATATATATATATATACGTTGTGGCATAACCATATCAAGACTTCAGTTGTGTACACACGGAGGAAAACTTTAAAAGGAAGATGTAATATTTTTTGTGGTAGAGACTCAACATAAGCTTGGTCCTGGCCGCCTCACGACCAGACACACAGGAATGAAAGGTTATCAGTCGCCTCAATGTCCGATTTAACGACGCACGGCTGTATCAGATATCGTCCGACTGTCGCACGGTATCTCCGCAAACCCCCGATCATGACTGCATTAGTCCAGTCATTACCTGGCGGTCCAGTCACCTCCTGCGGGGTAAAACGTGCTATGACACGTACTCTCATAGAGACCATAATCACCTATTGTCTTCGTGGTATAGTCGTTCTTACAGACTCTCTTAAGAAATTCTGGGGAGAAAGGACTATGCCACAGGCTGTCATATGGCCGATGATCATACGTTTTCTGGATCTTAAACTCGTCTGTTGTGAGTTGAGAATGAGTGCGAGGGATAGAAGGAGTTATATTACACTGTCGTATGACCGATAATCACAAGTTTCTTATATGGAAGTGTCGTTTTTATCCTTTTTTTTTCATTAGATGGATCGCTGGGGGGCAGAACGAGCTATACAACGTCCCGTCATGTGACTGTTGATCATCTATCCTCTCAAGGCATATTCGTTTTTATGGACTTGTCAAGGGTTGTAAAGGGACAGAAAGAGCTATACCACAAGCTGTCACATGGGCTATTATCAGACGTTTCATACATGACGTAGCTGTTCTTATGGGTGTTATGGGGCAATAAGGAGCTATTCACCGTGTTACGAGCGACAATCGCCTTCACTGCGAGTATGATGTCATCCCAGGCCGGATTTAGAGGAATCAAGGGAAAGATAACACTAAGCGGAGGAGAGCAATAAGGGTGGTTTTCTGTTTATTGAGACATGAGTTCAGGTCTTGTGAGCTGATGCGTGGAGGTCATTCAGGGCTTAAGGGCGGACCTGCATCCCGAGATCACTGTTATCTGGTGATATTCAGATGGTTTTGTCAGTGTGTGTGAGAGAGGTGATGACCTAGTAGAGAGAGAGAGAGAGAGAGAGAGAGAGAGAGAGAGAGAGAGAGAGATACAGAAAGATCAACAAACAGTCAGACAGTCAGACAGATGGATAAGTGTATAGACAGTCAGGCAACAGAGAGACTACTGCTCCTTCTCGTAACCGCTCAGTATTCAGATTGTTGAAGGTTCAGTAATTATTATTATTATTATTATTATTATTATTTCTACTTACCTCCATTACTGCATTATACTGTAACCAGATTCCATGACTGAGGTTACGGATAATGGAGCCAGGAACTAAAGTACATAAATTCCTGCATTATCCTGTAACCAAGCAGGATGGTACAGTACTTGCTTTGTTGCTGTATTATTCTGTAGCCAAAGTGTAAGACTGATTCTGAGATAATACGATAATGAATAGTTGTGATAATAGTGACTGGAGATAATGTAATGTAATGTAAGTTATTAGTATTATTAATCAATATAAAAGTATACAATTAAAAAACATAGGTAGTCGCATCCCAGGTATTGATGAAGATTAGGGATTGGAAAAAATAGTGTAATCAATATCAGTGAAGCCAATGTAAATAATCCAAATATTTTTTTTTTTTAACCTTCCAATTATTGTCGTATTTTGAGATTGGGACTGAGGTAGCGAGAGTTACAATCAGCGTGAGGATTAGTATACCAGCGTATTCATGATTGTCGGACAGGGGATTAGACGTGTAAAGCCGTATTAATGAACACCAATCAGTAAAGGTCATTAATACTGCCCCCCGCCCCACCGCGCCCCACCCCACCCCGTTATCCCTTGCGATTTGATTTTTATTTCTTCAGTTCTTTGTTACGTTTAGATGTGTTTGATATTCTCAGTTGTTTGTATTCGTTTATTTATTTATTTTTCAGATTTACTCTCTCTCTCTCTCTCTCTCTCTCTCTCTCTCTCTCTCTCTCTCTCTCTCTCTCTCTCTCTCTCTCTCTGAGTACAAACAGCCAAGCAATGCCTCTTTCTCTCTTTTACCCCCCCCTCTCTCTCCTGGGTACAGACTGACAAGCAAGCACTGCCCCCCTCTCTCTCCCTCTTTCTTTCTCTCTCGTCATCTTCTAAAGTGGGGTTGAACATATATGAAGACTTAATTACTTGCAGGAGCCGATAGCCAAAACCCAACCGGTCCTGTAAGCAAGGAATGCCGGAGACCGGGCAGGATTCCGCGTGGTGCAACCTCGTCTGGTCCTCAGCCAGGGGAAACGAGTTTGAGTGTGTACAGTTTAAATGACAACTACTACTACTACTACTTTTAATACTAGGTCTTATACTTACTACTACTACTACTACTACTACGACTACGACTACTACTATTATTTTCTAACTGACCTAACTCATTTACTGGGGTGGTATTAATGACCTGTGTTTAAACGTCCCCACCAAGAATAAGATACGGAACATGTAATGAATTTTGGGGAGTTTTTATTATTTTTTTATCTATATACATTAGATTTTTGTAAGATTTGTTTGTCATTTACTTTATAAATTTGTGTATTTGTTTTCATTTCTTATGTAGTTTGAGAGTTTGTTTTGGGTTTTTGTTGTTTGTGCTCTAGCAATTTACTGAATTTTCGTGTTCGTGGTATTTTTCCAACAGTAAATAAATGGTTTACCGGTCATGTTCGTGGCACTTTTGTCAACAATGACCAGCTATAGATCGTTGTTTAAGTCATTGGTTGAAGCCAGGTAAGGCTTCAACCATCCTGTTTATTACTGCACAGCGTCCACACCTGTCATAAAAAAGCCAGCGTCCTCACCTGTCATAAATAAGCCAATTAATTACCTGGTTTTATCGTTGGCAACACTAAACGGTGTGTTTATTGATGATCTGGCAACTCTGAAACTGATTTTAGGAACAAAATTTATATTTTCGTTGATTAATTGATAAAACTGAGATGACCTCTCTCTCTCTCTCTCTCTCTCTCTCTCTCTCTCTCTCTCTCTCTCTCTCTCTCTCTCTCTCTCTCTCTCTCTCTGCTACATTCCCCCACAACCTTACCACCTCCTTCCCCACCATCACACCTCCCCACCTCAACCACCCCTACCCCACCAACAACACCCCACCCACCCACTCACTCTACCCACCCTCACCCATCCACTCCACCCACCCCTACCCACTCATTCACCCACCCCACAACACCCTACCCACTCACCCCGCCCACCCAACCCACCACCGCTCATTCAGCCTACCAACCAACAATACACCAACCCACCACCCCACCCCACTCATTCACCACCACCACAACACCCCTCACCCACCAACTATACCCAACTCGACCACTCCCACCCCTCCACCCACCCCCCACCTCACCCCCCCACCCACCCCTCCACCAACTCGACCCCACCCACCCACCCACCCACCCCCCACCCACCCACCCACCCACCTCACCCACTCCACCCACTAGTCATCACAGATCGATATCAAATCGCATTGTCTCAGCAGTGAAGCTTAAACACAAGAGTTAGAGATGGCGAGTCGTGATGGTCCACCAAGCTACACCTTCACCCACCTGTATTTACCTATCCACATCTTCCTATTATTGTTATTATGTTTTCCCTTGGTCTTATTTTTATTGTTTTTTCTGTGTTGTAATTTTATTTTATTTATTTATTTTTCGTGGTTTTTTTAATTCTTCTTCTTCTTCTTCTTCTTCTTCTTCTTCTTCTTCTTCTTCTTCTTCTTCTTCTTCTTCTTCTTCTTCTTCTTCTTCTTCTTCTTCTTCTTCTTCTTCTTCTTCTTCTTCTTCTTCCTCGAAGTCGGGTTCTGCCTTCTACATTCACTCTCTGTTCCTCTTTTTATATTTTTTTCTCTATTTTCTTCTTTATTCTTCATTTTCTCTATTATCGTTAATTCTTCTTCTTTCTCTAGACTTGTTCTTGTTCCTCTACACCGCGTTTTGTCTTCATCAATCATCTTCGTGTTATTTTTCCTGCTTCTGGTGTTCTTTTTGAGCCACGTCACTCTCTCTCTCTCTCTCTCCCTCTCTCTTTTTTGTGTATCTCTCTCTCTCTCTCTCTCCCTCTCTCACTCCCTCCTCCTCCCTCCCCCCCTCCCACAGTCCCTCGGTAAAATGGTCCTCCCAATGCCTGGTTTAAATGGCCCGGCCTACGAGCTACGACTTTTAAAGGCCAACATTAGAGGCGACTAAGAGCTGGGAGATGTTGACTGCACTTTGTAATCTGGCAACACAACCCTTTACGCAGATGACCCTCTTCCCGAGGGGGTGACCTGGGGCCCGAGGGAGGGGCGGGGAGGCATTGACCTGGGAACCGAGGGAGTGGCAAGGAGACGGTGACCTAGGACCCGAGGAAAGAGGGGGGAGATAGTGACCTGGGACCCGATGGAGGGACAGGGTGACAGTGACCTGGGACCCGAGGGGGCAGGGACACAGTGACTTGGTACGGTGAAAAGGAGGATTCGATAATAATAATGATAATAATAATAATAATAATAATAATAATAATAATAATAATAATAATAATAATAATAATAATAATAATAATAATAATAATAAACTTCACCAACAAATAATTAATTATCAATATAAATGAATCCCCCTTTTACCCATAAATTAAAACAAGGTAAATTAAAAAAAAATATATTTAGTTTTTCATAATAATTTTAGAGCTGGGTTTTTCTGCATGAATTTCGTCACCATAAAGTTAATTCACATAAAAATGGAAAATTGCTTCGTTTTCATTTATTTTTTGGAGGTATTTATCATTTATTGGGTTTTTATGCTTGTCGATAATTGTTTAACTTCACGTCGGCTCTTGTCACACTGTATAAATGGGAGGGTATTATTGTGGGGAAATGCTATTATTTTATGTGAGTGTGTTGTGTTGTGTTGTATTGCGTTGTATTGTGTGTTGTGTGTTGCGTTGTGTTGGCCATTTGTTGTGTGTGTGTGTGTGTGTGTGTGTGTGTGTGTGTGTGTGTGTGTGTGTGTGTGTGTGTGTATATTTAGAATTTCAACACAACAAAACATAGTAAATATATAAATAATGAACAGAGGAATAATAACCAAAACAATTATACTGGCTGCCTTAAGTTTAACAACAGAAGGGAAAAAATGCCCTCATGAACTGAAACACAACATCAGTTAGATCAGAAAGGTCAGCCAAACATGACTTCCCACCACCCCCCAAAAAATAATATATAGAAAATTCATCTACTTTTTAATGAATTTGGAAAAAGGTAGATAGATATGTATAAAGAGAGAGAGAGAGAGAGAGAGAGAGAGAATAGGCTGTCATTTAGAACCCAACTTTGATGGTAACGAAAAAGTTGTGAATAACGATATGCGCAACACGGAGAGGACTGCCTTACTGAATTTAATAGCGGATAGCTGGACAAATTTTAACTCTCCCTCCCACCCCCACCCTCCTCCTTCACCTCCATCTACCCCCACCTCCATCTACCCCCACCTCACACCTTATCCTCCCACATACCCAAAAATGTTTTAAGGGAAGTGGCAATTTGCACTAAATGGTTCGTTGCTATTTAAAAGGAAGGGAGTTTAAATGACCAGGTGCGTTTATAGTCACCTGTCCTTGTTGATTAAGTTGGGTGTTGTGGGAGATTATTATTATTATTATTATTATTATTATTATTATTATTATTATTATTATTTGTTCCTTTGTTCGTTTTTGTCTGTCTAAAATTGAGGTACCTACTTCCCTACCACTAATACCACCACTACCACCACTGTTAGAGGTGTATTACTGTAGATATGGTGAAATTCTGTCTATATAATAATTGTAGACAGTCGTAGGGAATTACCGTCTCTACTACAGGCAGCTGCTTGTGGTCGTGTTACTGCTGGTATATAGTGTAATATTGGCCAGGTTATATTGCCTTCTCCATATTGGTTATATTAATTTCTTAGCCATTTCTTTATTCATTTTCAAGATATTTTCAGGTAACAGTTGAATGGTGAAGTCCCAATGAATTGTATAACTGTATCCTGCTCTCACATCTGTACATGTAAACATCCTGTGACTACCACCACTACCACCATTACCACGATCATCCTATCATCATCACCAATCACCACTATTATCATTATTACAATCAACCTATCACCATCACTACCACCATTCCCACAATCACCATCTCTTTAAAACCACCACCAACCACCATTACCATACCACTACCAACCACTACTACTACCATAACCAAAATTACCCTACCACCACCACCACCACCAGGTAATTTCAGATAGGCCAATAATCAGTTACACTATTGGTGGTAGCCGTTAGCGTGGGGTGGTAGTAACCAACTTTCAATTAGGATAGTTACGACTACCATAACAGTAACCCGCACACCAGTCGGCTAGTTAAATCACCTCAACAACCTAGTTTACGGCGGTGATTATAACAATATGACCGCAGCCAATTATACACCGCATCTGCATCATTAATTATTTGACCGCTGAGATTAAGAAAACGGGAAGGGGGGTGTGAGGGAGAGTAGGGGGGGGGTGGGGTGGGTGGAGAGGAGAGTGGAAGGTGTGGGGTAGGGGTAGGTAGGGAGGGGTAGTAGGGGTGTGTGGGGGTAGAGGGAGGGTATAGCAATTATTACACATTGATGATAATTGAGGTTTTTATTGATTATTGGGGAAGTTACTTGAAAGAAAATGGGATGGTGTAGATTTTGTTACATTTAATTATTATTGTTTTGGATAATTAATAGATTATTTACCTTTGAAGAAAACGTGGGTTGGGTGGTAATTATGACACGTTAGAGTTAATTGTGGTGTTTGACGATTATTTGAGAGATGATTCAGAGGCAAGAACACGAGAGATGGTATATATTGTTTTTGTTAAATGTTATTTGTTATCGCTTTTGTTAATTATTGTATGATTTACCTTGAAGAAAACGAGGGGTGGGAGCAGTTAATAGAAGATGGTGAACATTGTTGTTTTTGACGGTTACCACAGAGATAACTCACCTGAAGGAAACCGTAAGGAAGGTACACGTTATTCTTGGTGATAATTGTTGCTTTAGTCGACAACAGAAGGATTATTCACATGACAAAAGAAGTAGGTTTGGATAGTGATTATTACACATTGGTGATAATTGTCGTTTTTTTACGATAATAGAGCGAGAAAACGACAAGTGGGTAGATATTAACACAGCGAATGATTATTGTGTCTGATAATTATTAGTTAATACACACTGAAGAAAACGGATGTTGGGAATTACTATCATTCCTATCGTTATTAAGGATAATTAGCGATAGGTTTTATTAGAGAGGAAACGGAGATTGGATGAGAATTATTAATCATTTGATAATCAAGGGTCTTGACGATTACGACCGATAATTCACCTTTAAAGAAAACGTACATTGGGAGGTAACTATCACCCTCCGTCAACTATTGTAGAGCTTGACAACTATTAGTCCGATAATTCACCAACAGATGGCAGTAGCGTCCTGTTGTTGCCGTACCTGTTTCTACCTGTTGTGATATTGGATAGTGTAGCTCGTATGTGTGGAGGAGGGGAGGAGGACAAACAGTAAGAGAAGACGGGGAGGAGAAGAGGAGGGAAAAGAGGAGGAGAAGACGGGGAGGAGAAGAGGAGGGAAAAGAGGAGGAGAAGACGGGGAGGAGAAGAGGAGGGAAAAGAGGAGGAGAAGCCGTGGAGGATAAGAGGAAGAAATTAAGGGAAAGAAACGGACGAAGGGAAGGGGAGGAGAGGGACGATGATGGAGAGGAAGAGTGGGAGACAGAGGAAAAGGAGCGGATGAGGGGAAGGGAGAAGAGGAAAGTGGATGAAGAGGGAGACAGGAGGGAAAAGGGAGTAGATGGAGGACAAGTAGGAAAAGGGGATGATCACTTGCACATCTGTCTGTCTGTCTGTCTGTCTATACATAAACACCCTCACAATTTAACGCCCCCTATTAACTAAACGACTCTTTAACTGAACGACTTTCACTAAACGACCCATTCACAAAACGACACTTTCACCACTGGACGACACCACCCTCCACCGCCGGCACGATGGGTCAGTGATTAGCGACAACGAGGAAAATGAACAATTTGGCTCGCAGAATGATTCAATTTGGCGCGTGTGGAATGAAGCCATACCCGTTACCCTCAAAGACACTTTCCCTCTGCCACTTAATAGTAATGTGTGTGTGTGTGTGTGTGTGTGTGTGTATCTATGTTTGTATGTATGTATGTAATGAGGGATTCGTGTGTATGTATGTATGTATGTATGTAATGAGGGATTCGTGTGTATGTATGTATGTATGTATGTATGTAATTAGGGATTTGTGTTCTTGTGTGTGTGTGTGTGTGTGGAGAGGATGGAAGGGACTTTGTGTGTGCGTAAGAAAGTAAGAGAAAGTAGAGAAAGGAGGAAGAGTATTGAGAAAAAGGGGATATACCTAAAGAATATAGATGGAAGGTGAGAGAAGGTAAGATAAAGTAGAGGGGCGATGAGAGAGACAGAAGGACACACCCCCCCCCCAAAAGCCTTTATGGTCAAACTTACTTTTTTACTTTCGACATTTTTCTCAGGAAATGGGAACTAATCGTAATTTTCTTGTTTCCTTCTTTTATGTCTTCATCTATTCTTCTCTCCTTTGTCTCCATTACCTCTTCTCCCCTTTCTCCTCTTCCTATTCCTTTGTCTTTGTCCTTCTCCTTCTCCTCCTCCTCTTATTCTCTTCCTAATAAATCTAAACCCCACTAGTCAACTCCCCCCACTTCCTCCCCCTCCCCTTACCCCTTTCTACACCCCCTCCCTCTCCCTCTACACTCGTCATATCCCCCACTCATCACCCCCTCCCTCTCCTAGCTTCACTAAATACCCCGGAGACCTGATGCCTTGAGGCTTTCCCTTTGATCTATGTCACCCCTCACTCCTGTCTACTTTATTGCCTCTACTGTCTACTTTATTGCCTCTACTGTCTACTTTATTGCCTCTACTGTCTACTTTATTGCCTCTACTGTCTACTGTATTGCCTCTACTGTCTACTTTATTGCCTCTACTGTCTACTTTATTGCCTCTACTGTCTACATTATTATATCTACTGTTACTGCCACGTCCCTTCCTCCTCCCCACTTCTTCCTCTTTTGCTCCCCACGGCACTTCCCATCTCCCCACACCTTCTCCTCATCTACTTCCCCCACTCCCCATCTACCTCCCCTCACTCCTCCTCTACTTTCCTTACTCCTCTCCTACCTTACCCTCACTCCTCCTCCTTTACCTCCCTCACTCCTCTTCTATCTCCCCTCCCTCCTCCTCCTCATCTTTTTCCTCTTCCCTCCTCCACGGTTTGGCACAATTTCCCCTCTTCCTCTCCTCCCAGCGGAGCGGACTTCCCCGAGGAGCCGTGATCCAGAGTTCATTATCCTCCTGGTATTACTTTGTCTCTTTCCTCCTCCCTTTCCCTGTCCTCCTCAGTTTTCCTCCTCATCTTGATTCCTTATCCTCCTTCTCTTTCACATCCTACTTCCTTGTCCTCATTCAGTCTCCCTTATCCTGATTCCTTGTTCTCCTCTTGCGCATCTTGATTCCTTATTTTCCTCTTCGTTCTCATCTTGATTCTTTGTCCTCCTTCTCTTCCCTCATCCTGTTTTCTTGTCCTCCTCTTCTTTCCCATTCTGAATCCTTATCGTCTTCCTCTTCCTGACTCTCTGCCCTCCTCTTTTTCCCCCATTTTTCAGTCTTCCTCATCCTGAATTCAACTTGCCATTACACGACCTAATCTAGTTTAACCTGACTTGACCTAACCTCACACGACCTTACCTGACCTAACCTCACACGACCTGCCCTGACCTCGTCTCACACGATCTGACCTGAACTAACCTCATACGGCCTAACCCGACATAACCTCACACGACTTGGCCTAACCTAACCTCACACGACTTGACCTAAAACTTCACACGACCTGACCTGACCTGACCTGATCTGACATACCTTAATTCATCCTAAGGTTGTCTTTAGACTGGGGGAAACTATTGCTTCTAAACATAAGTAACATTGGTAATTTCCATTCATGGTAGTATAATTTAGTCACACACACACACACACACACACACACACACACACACACACACACATACACACACACTATATTACATTTCATCTCATATATACAAATTATACATTATACTTGTTATAGTAAACACACATTTTCTCCCTATTCCAATTTATCACATTTTCTGGTTTATCTCCCCCATATATCGTTTATTATCACCATGTTATCATCGGGATTTCTCATGTCTTCTTTCGTGTGTCCTCTGTAATCCCCATCTTTCTTCTCCTCCCCTCTTCGTTGACTCTCCCTTGACACCGGTAATCCTCCTCTTCACTCTCTCTCCTTCTCTCTCTTTCTCCTCCTAGACCCTCTTTTCTCCCCTTGCCTCAGATAATCTCTTCTTTTCATTTGCTTGGATTTTCTCTCTCATCACCTACTACCCTTTACCCTCGGTTATTCTCTCTGTCTCTCTCTTTCTCTTTCCTCCTCTCTTTTCCTCCTTTGGTTTTTCTTTATTATTTCTCCTGTTTCTCCTCCTCCTCCTCCTCCTTCTCCTTCATCTCTTTCTCCTCCTTGGTTTTTTTCTCCCTCACCCTCCTTCATCTCCTCCTCCTCCTCCTTCGTTTCTCTTCTCATCCTCCTCCTCCAAAATTCTCTTTCATAGGCTTCCTCTTTTCAAGTGTGTCCACAGATGAGAGAATTAACACCTCCGACCCACTTTGATCCCATCTTAGGGAGCCGTGTGGGACAGTCCTTAATCTCTCTCTCCCTTTCTCCCCCTCCTTTAATACGCCCTCCTTCCCTCCCTCCTTTTCAACCTACATATATTCATTTCTCTCTCTCTCTCTCTCTCTCTCTCTCTCTCTCATACCACATACACGCTCTAGGAATTAAGTTTTTCTCTCCCTTACATCATCTACATTTTCCAAACCCCCTTTTCCTTCTCCCTTTCTACCCTCTTCCCTTCCTCCGTCTTTTTTCTCTACTTCTCGGTCTTACCTATTTTCTTGTTTTCTTCCTCCCTCTCCTATTTCCTTTACCTTTATCCCTGCCTTTCTCCCTTTTTTCTCCCCCTTTTCATTCTCCCTCTCCCTTCCCCCATTTCCCCCTCTTTTTGTTTCCCTCCCCTCCCCAACCTCCCCCTCTCGCTCCATTTCTCCCCTCCATTCTTTTCTTTGCCCTCCCTTTCCCTCCCCCTTCCCTCCCCTTTTCTCTCCCCCTCTACGCTTCCCTTTCCCCACGTAGCCCCAAGGGTTCCGGTAATCCACCAACTAATCCCCAAGTGTCAGTAAGTTTTCCCCAGTCGCGGAGATTCCCAGATATTACCCAACTCCTCCCCAACGACGAAACTCCCCAAGTATTGCTGCACATGAATTCCCCAACAAGGAATCTTTACCTTCCTTCTTTCCTCACTCCTCCCCATTTGCTCCCCCCCTCCCTCCTCCCTCTCTTCTCTACTTGTCTCTATCCCTCTACTCTCCTTCTCCACCCTCCCCCTCCCTTTCTTCCCCTTCCTATAACCCACTTTTCTTTTCCTCTCCCTCTCTACCCTCTCTCTCCTTATCTTCCCCTTTCTGTATTCCTCTTCTCTCCTCTCCATAACACCCACTTCCCCTTAATCCTCCCTCACTTACCCTCATGATACAACGCTCAGCCCAACTTGTGATAACTTTACTTAGCGCTGTTAAGTCAGTTTGAGCCGCCGCTTAGTTGTGGAGAGTTGAGTCGTAAGTCTGGGTTGTGCATGACTTAAAACTCCGCGCGGAATCTCAGATGGTCGTAAGTTAATTTTTCCCTCGTAACTATATGCAAGATGACGTCAGTAGAGTTAAGTGAAAATATGACGCCATTTTAAGCCTTTATTCGTAAATGTTGTTGGTTGAAGACTCTTGGTGTGTGTGTGTGTGTGTGTGTGTGTGTGTGTGTGTGGCGGTGTTAGTGTTTAAGTATGTGTGTTTGTATTGGTGTGTTTTTCATTTATTTTCCACATTCCTGCGTGTTTATGTTTTTTATTGTTATTGAAATTGAATTTTGAAAGGGGTTTTAGCAATTAAGGCTATATCACCCCGTGTGTGTGTGTGTGTGTGTGTGTGTGTGTGTGTGTGTTTTATGAATGCCTCGATTCGTGAATGATTTGCTCACACACACACACACACACTATCACAGCCACACTCGGGACATCAGAGTGACACGGTGTTTATGAGAAAAGACACGGAGGCAAGCACTTATCCTGGCGTAGCCGCTGTAGGACACGCCTCTCCGTGTACACATTTCCCATTAGTGTAAGTGGGTGGCGCGCGACCCTGCCTAAATTACGACCACCCACTCCACCCCACCTACCCTAACCCTCTCCACCCCACCACCCCACCCCCAACTACCTAACCCCAATTTTCATCTGATTTACTTTTGTACCACTGGCCAAAAGCCTTGATTTGTCTCTTAATTAGAAAATTTATCAGTTCAAGTCAAATCGTGTGTGTGTGTGTGTGTGTGTGTGTGTGTGTGTGTGTGTGTGTGTGTGTGTGTGTGTGTGTGTGTGTGTGTGTGTGTGACAGTATGTTGGGTGATGGTGATAGAAGAAAGAAAAAAAGTAGAAGGAATATGGTTGATAAAGGGTGAGAGTAGAGACAGAAAGAGAAGGAGAAAATAGGGTAAGGAAGACAAAAAAAGAGACAGACAGACAGACAGACACAGAGAGAGAGTAGAGACACACAGGTAAGAGCAGGTGTGCAGGTCGCCTCTACAAAATTTACAACTTGAAGTGGAGGGAAGGCAGGAGGCGGCCAGCGTTACCTAGCACAGCGGGTGTCGTCCTCTTCCCTACACCCACACACACACACACACACATCCACACTCCCACCCACTCACCCATCCACACACTCACCCACTCACCCATCCACACTCTCACCCACACACCCATCCACACCCACCCACCCGCCCATCTACACTCCCACAGTCCCACAGTCTCAGAGATTCTTAGGTCAATATTCTCCCTTAAGTTAGAGTAATTATGACATGGGAGTTTATATGTGTATGTAGAGAGAGAGCGAGAGGAAGTGATAGATAGATAGATAGATAGATAGATAGATAGATAGATAGATAGATAGATAGACCACAACAATATCATATCAGTGTAAATTCTTGTATATAGTGAGCAAGTATTCCAGCCATAGACATTTTTGGGCATGGCTGTCACACCTCCACCCACCTGCAGGCACACAGGTAAAAGAGTCCTTTACTGAGAGCGGCGCGCCCTTTGTATAACCCTTTGTGTTTTTATCTCGAAGCCTTTGACTCTAGCGAACTTCCTCTCTCGCTCACGGGAAATGAAAAATAACAGTCCAAAAAACTTTAGACCACTCACGGGGTACCTGCTGAAAATCCCGCGGTTCGTTGGGTGACATACACACAGGTACGCATGCGTTGGTCCACACTCACTTGCGAACACCTGTGAGTATATGACACACACACACACACACACACTCACACACACACACACACACACACACACACACACATACGGAAATAAATGAATACTGTACACAATTTCCATATAGTGTGTTGCGTTTTATCAGCCAGGTGTGTTGTGTTTTATGGAGCAGGTAAGTAAATAGTGTAAACCTCCTTGATTGCATTCTGTATTCTCTAGGTTTGCGTCCATTAAGGCTGGGGCCCATTCGGATATTGGGTATGTTTGACTTACATCACTGTGTAATCAATTCCTCCCCTCTATTTTACTGAGACTTTTCCTCTCAAAGTTAACTGAGTTGTTTGTTGGTAGACTGAAGCTGTGTAAGAGTTTCCCTGTGTGTAGGAACTATGGATGACTATGAACTGTCATGATTTGTTTTATTCAATACCATGATTTCCAATATTTGAGCTACCATGAATTATTGTCGGAGATACCATCATGTGAACGACATAATGTTGTACCTTGAACAATATTTACTCTCGGAATTTACACTACAATTAAGCTGCGCAATCATAATCATATTAAGGGAATTTTTGTAGACTTTTAAGAATTACGCTTCTTGCTGTCAGGTAGAGCAGGTCACGCACACCGCCATACATTAATCCCATCAGAGATCCCTGTGTGGTCATCTTACTGAAGCATTAGGGGGAGAGAAAACTAAAGTGTATTACTCTTACTGTAAACTGTAGAACTTACATTAGACTTGAGATTTTTGGCTGCACCAGCAACTTCACATGGAAGCCTTTTAAGCGACTTGGTCTTGGGAAAGTCGTGGAAAATGGAATTGTGATTTGTGTGGGAACACTGACACACAAACACCTCTCGTACAATAGTTAAATTTGTATTAGAATATATATATGTATATATATATATTATGATTGGTAGAGATCTATGAAACTTTTGTATAACAATATCGCTAAAATAAAGACAAAATATATATATATATTTTTAGACAATCAATCTGCGCTTCAACTAATTATGATATTATTCAGGTAACACCATGATATAATTGTTATGAATAATTCTATAAAATAACCTTGACATAACCATGGCATTTTATGATTTATTTGTTGTTAACTCCCAAATGATTAAATTATTGTTTAAGTATTACCTTTTTAAACTAATAGGCTCTTTTATTTGTTCCTCAGGTAAGTGAGAGCATCGATCCAGTGACCTCAGGTGATGATGACCACAAGTTGAGCAGTTATCCCACCTGTATGTGAGTACTTTGTGCCGTGTACCTGTGTCAACACCTTATGCCACTTCCTTCCTTCTTCCCTCACTCCCTTTCCTGCCCCTACCCCCTTCATCCTGTTTAAGCCCTTCCGTCCCCACCCCTTCTCTCTCACCCCCCCATTTCCCCCCCTCCCTCTCGGGGCCTCCAGCGGGGCTTTCCTTGTATCGACACTCTTAATGGTTTCCAAACAAATGACGATCGCTTGTCGTTGTCGTATCCGAACACACACACACACACACACACACACACGTTTCAATATTAACCGACCCATTTAATAGCTAAATCGCTTATTGGAACAATCTCCCCGGCCTTCCACCTCCCCACCCCACCCCACCCCACCTTCTCCTCTCCCCTCCACACCCCACCTGGTCCCCTCCCCCTCCCTCCAAAACAAGGAGGCATTTGAATCTATTTTCTCCCGGGACTAGGCGATTGGGTGGATATGAAAAGCGTTGAACTCGCTCGCTGTCGGAGATTAGCCAATCGCCGAGCTCCTTTCTTTTTGTTTAATAAGGTCAACAAGTGTTCTTAATAATCTTAATTGAGTCGTTAGTTCCGTGTTGGAGTGAGGTGATTAGTTCCCCCCCTATGCTCCCTCTCTCTTTCCCTCTCCCTTATTTTTCCCTTTATCCTCTCCCTCTTCACCTATCTTACTCTTCCTTCTCCCTTACCCTCCTCCTACCCCTCCCTTCTTTCTCTTCCTCACTTCTCCTTTTATCCCCCGTCTTACTCTTGCCTTCTTCCTCTCCCTTACCCCTCTTTTCTTCCTCTTCGTTACCTCCCTTCTTTTCCCTTACCTGTTCCTTTTACCCCCCTCTTTCTCCCTTGCCCCTCTTACCCCTCCCTCTTCCCGGTAATAGAGAACAGAGGAAAAGAGAAAGAGAGGAAAAAACATGTGGATGAAGCGAAGGAATTGATGAGAAAAAGAGAATGAAACGGAAGAAGGGGAAAAGAGAGAGGATGACAAAGAATAAGGGAAAATGGAAGAAGAAAATGAAGAAGGGAGAATAATGTAGAGAGACGTGGACAAATTTTTCGAATGGTCTGAAAAATGACAGATGAAATTCAACGTGGACAAATGTAAAGTACTCAGTATAGGAGATGTAAACAGGGAAACCAGATACCAGATGAACAAGGATGCCATAGAGAAATCCGACTGCGAGAGAGATTTAGGAGTAATGATAAGTAGTAACCTTAAGCCAAGTAAACAATGTGTTTTTGCTCGTAACAAGGCTAATAAAGTACTTGGGTTCATACAAAAGTGTTAGTTACAAGACTAGCGAGGTCATCCTAAAACTGTATCTTGCTCTTGTGAGACCACACCTGGATTACGCAGTTCAGTTCTGGTCACCGTATTACAGAATGGATATAGAATCCTTGGAAAGAATTCAGAGGAGAATGACAAGACTAATCCCGGGCATTAGGAGCCTTGAGTATAGAGACAGGTTAAAGCATCTTAATTTGCACTCCCTCGAGAGACGTAGAGCGAGGGGCGACCTGATAGAGGTGTATAAGTGGAAGTCAGGGCTAAACAAAGGGGACATTACAAAGGTACTCAAACTATCCAACCAGGAGCAAACTCGTAACAATGGTTTTAAATTAGACAAATTTAGATTTAGGCGTGAAATAGGTCAACACTGGTTTGGAAACAGAGTAGTGGATGAATGGAAAAGTTACCAAATATCATCATTAACTCGAATTCGCTGAATAGCTTCAAACATAGGTTGGATGCTCATATGAGCAATAGGGGTTGGGTGTAAACGGGACTGCCCAGTATGGGCCAATAGGCCCGCTGCAGTTTCCTCCATTCTTATGTTCTTATGTTCTTAAGGAGAAGAGGAAAAAAGGAGTGTAATAATAAAAGGGAATGAAGTAAAAGAGAGAAAGATTAAGAGGAAGAGGAGTGAGAGACAAGATGAAAGGGAGGGAATAAAAAGATGAAAGGGAGAAGAGGAAGAGAAGGAAAGGAAATGAAAGTGAATAGGGAGGAGAATGTGAAAGGGGAATGGGATAGACTGGATAAGATAAAACGGAATGAAATAAAATGGAATAGAAATTAAGGAGAAATGGGACAATGAAACTAGAAACAAAGATGGAAGGCAGAGAGAGGAAAGGATGAAACGGAAGGAAGAAAAACAGAGGAAATTGAAGAGGAAGCAGAGATGAAATGGAAGAAGCAAAGAAGGAAGTGGGAGGAGGGAAAGGGGGGGAGCATGGAACATAAGATAAAAATGGGGAAAGAGGAGAGAAGAGAGGGGAGGGGGCGAGAAACGTAGATAGGAAAAATGGAAGGGGAGGTAAAGCATGTAACGGAGGAAGGAAAAATGGGAAAGAGGGGAGGGGGATAAAGGTATTGAGATAAAGAGAGAGAATATAAAGTTAGACAGCAACTAGATAAGAGAGATAATGAATAGATAGACAGCAATTAGAGAGAGAGAGAGAGAGAGAGAGAGAGAGAGAGAGAGAGAGAGAGACCAGGTAGGGGAAGTTACCTGGCGATTGGTTTATGGATGACCTGACAACACCGACGACGAGGGTGACACACACACACACACACACACACACACACACACACAAGACGTACATCACTCCCTAGGTTGTATAGAGCGGCTGGACCAGGGTCACCAAAAATCACAATCCACTGTACCATTTGTTAGGTAAAACGTCTCACACGACAGACAGTCACTCAGACGAACCCTCTCCCCCCCCCGACCTCTTTTTCTGGTTGACTAGAAAAACTCCAGAGAATAAATGAGAATTAAAACGTTTAGGCCTATGAACAACCGGGAGGCCTAAAAAAACAAAGCCTTGATGACGACAACTCATTCGCCAGTAAAATATGACGAACAAAAGGAATGCTATTTTTTTTCCTCTCTGTCTCTCTGTCTCTCTGTCTCCCTGTTTCTCATCCTCTGTCTTTTTCACCCTCGTAGGACAACCTAATCACCTCGGAGCAACAATGTAAACAATGTCTGCAATAGGAGATGATTTACCCCTCTTATTTTTTTTCAGACAGTTGAAATATGGGGTTCCTAAGGCCTATAGCTGGGGATTGCTCTGTTAATTAAACGTGTGTGTGTGTGTGTGTGTGTGTGTGTGTGTGTGTGTGTGTGTGTGTGTGTGTGTGTGTGTGTGTGTGTGTGTGGTTCACCTATCCATCGTGTTGGTCAGGTGTGGTTGTGCTCACCATAGTCACAGTTCGAGTACCGTCCGATAGCGTTGTTTTAGAGTATTGTGTTAGGTGGTATTTTTAGTGGGATTTTGTGAGTGTGTCCCATGTAATATAGGGAAATAGGTATTGTGGTGATTGAATCTCTCTCTCTCTCTCTCTCTCTCTCTCTCTCTCTCTCTCTCTCTCTCTCTCTCTCTCTCTCTCTCTCTCTCTCTCTCTCTCTCTCTCTCTCTCTCTCTCTCTCTCTCTCTCTCTCTCTCTCTCTCTCCCCTCTCTCTCTCTCTCTCCAATGGGACCTCCACCCGCTATATATCCTCATCAAAACATATCTGATAATTGAAAGCGTTTCTCTCTCTGTCTCTCTTTTTTCTTTGACACCCTTCCTCCCCTACCCTTTCCCCCTCCTCCTCCTCCCCCTCTCCTCCCCTCCCCACTCCCCTCACTCCCCTTTACTCACCTTGAACAATATAAGAGTTTCTTTTCCCCTGACGTTCTACCCATCAAGAGATACATATTTAAGGTCTCTCCTGCTCCCTAATTCATAAACCCGGGCCAGGTAAGACAGGTGAGTGGGGTGGGGCCTGGCTTCCACAGCTTAAATAATGGGCTACGTTTATATTAGGCCCCAGTGCTTTTAGACCCCAGTTATAATAGGCACCAGATGAAGTAGAATCCAGTCCTAATAGATCCACGTCCTAATGTATCCAGTACTATTCGACCCCAGTTCTAATAGGCCCCAGATGAAGTAGAATCCAGTCCTAATAGGCACCAGTTATAATGGGTTCCGGGCCAATTAGATCCCAGTCATGATAGGCCACTACTAAAATTCCCCGTTTATAATAGATCTAACTCATATTTGACCTTAGTTCTCGTAGGCCCCAGTTTAATTAGACCCCAAGTCTTGATAGACCCCCAACCTAACCTAACCTAACCTAACCTAACCTAACCATCTGTGTGTCTGTGTGTGGGTGACCAGGGGCGCAGAGTGGATGCAGTGACTCATAGTCTGTCAGTTTGTTTTTCTGGCTTGATGTGTTGGGGGGTCACTGTATCTGTGTCGATCTTAGTCTATCTATCTATCTAAATATCTATCTATCTATCTATCTATCTATCTATCTATCTATCTATCTATCTATCTATCTATTGGCTGATGTGCTTATGACGAGGGAGTTCCGCCTGGCTGACTTTGTTCGTGCGGCAATCAAAAGTTTGTACAGGCGACATCTGCGACAGTTTTGAAAAAGAATATACAAATTTTCTGTATGAGGAGATGTCAGACGGGTGGGGATGCTGTTGTGATGGAGAGAGAGAGAGAGAGAGAGAGAGAGAGAGAGAGAGAGAGAGATAAACAGAACAGCTGAGAGGGAGAAACATGGATAGATAGATAAATATATAAAGGAGAGAGAGAGAGAGAGAGAGAGAGAGGAAAGACACGTATGATTACACTCAGATAACTTTTGCCAAGAGTTGCTGTCGGTGTGTCGGTTTGTCGGTAGTAATCCCCATCGGTAAGAAGTCGGGGCTGGGAGGATGTGTCATTCTCAGCGACTCTTGTCCTTTAAGGGATTCAGGACTTGAGGGACACATCCTTCGAATCCTTTATGTGTTGTACGGGGAAACTGTGAGTCTGGTGTAGGATTCTTAAAAGGTTTTCATGTTAAATTTTCCTCTTAACTGGAGACGAAGGAACACTTTTAACTGGTTTGTTATTAACTGAAACACTGAAAAAAACTCCTGTTAAATTTTCCTCTTAACTGGGGATGAAGTAACGTCACCAATTGTTATATTAGTAAATGAAACACAAATTAAGCTATGTTAAATTTCCTTCAAAATGGAAACATATGATTAATTTTACCTCAACTGAAGCCCAAAGACATGTGTTTAGTTTAAGTTGCTCTTCTAAGTTGATAGAGAAGCTTCTAACTTACTAACTTAAGTCGAAACACTAAAATAAATGTCCTGAAATGTCCTGAAATGGCCTTGGATGGCCTTAAGAGCTTCACCCACTTAAGTTAATTTTTTGTACAATTATGAGAGAAATATATATATTTTTTACCATTTTATGCCTCACTGTACAATTAAATAACCTTTTTTTCTCATATCTGCAGAGCGATTTAATATACTGTACACTACTCTTTTTTTCTGCCAAATTTCATACTTCGCTGTGGAATATAGTATCCATTTGTGTGTGTGTGTGTGTGTGTGTGTGTGTGTGTGTGTGTGTGTGTGTGTGTGTGTGTGGATTTCAACCCCTGGCGTGTTATTGTAGGGGGATTAATTCTAACAGAGATATGGGTGGTGCCGTCAGAATATGTCATGATATAAAACTGATGTAGAATTGGCTTAAAAGCTCACAGTAAAAGCGTGTGCGTGCGCGCGCGCGCGTGTGTGTGTGTGTATAGTATGTATGTATGTATATATATGTGTGTATGTAGGTGTTTCGGAATTCTCCTCGCAATGTCATATTGTTTGAGGGGATTAAAGTATTTAATATTTTTTTATCTATCCACCTGTCCTCCCTCACCCCCACACCCCTCCCCACACCCCCTTCCTTCCCCCTCCACACCCCCTTCCTCTCCCCCTCCACATACCCCCCTCTACCCACCCTGCACCCCGCTCTCCCTCTTCGGGATTTACACCATATGCAATACCTGGCCGCGGATATCACACAACGAAATTCCCGATAAATATTTCACACTTCCCGTTGAACGATTTTGATGTGATGTGTATCCAGTTTTCTTTTAGTGGGGAGAAACTTGTGTCTTTTTTGTGGGGAGATTGTTGTATTTTATTGGTAGACTATTTTCTTTAAGGGGAGATGGTTTATATTTGGGAGACTATTGTTTTATTGGGGGATAAGCTATTTTGTTTTAGGGGAGATTATTTTCTTTTATGGGGAGATTATTTTTGGGGGAGATTATTGTCTTCTAGGGGAAATTATTTTGTATTGGGGAGATTATTTGCTTTTGGGGAGATTATTTTAAGGTATTTTTTTTTATTTTAGAGGAGACATTTATTTTGTGGAAGGTGACTATTATATTCGTTAAGATGAGAAACTAATTTATTTTTCAAGATGAACCATTTTCTATTGAAGGCAAACTAAACTATTAATACTCGTATATTTTATTTTTATGTTTTTCAATATATTTCATAATAATCACAACGTTTATGTGTACTTTGGGCCGACCAACTCCACATGACGACTGACTATTCCCTGTGACTGTAACTGAATAATATCAAACACAACATATAAATAAATAAACAAGTTAATAAATAAGTAAATAAATAAATTCCTAGTATTTATAGAACCGGAAATAATGGTCCAGGTTGTATAATATCAGAGAGAGAAAATGGAATAAACGGAATTGCCACAGTGAAAAAAAAATATATATATAATTGAAAAAAAAAATGTTTGTAAAAGATAGCGCAAAATCCGAGCAGTGTAAATCTGAGGGTTACGCTGTGGCGCTGTTGTGTTTAATGGTGCAAAATGTGATATTTCGTGAGTGCGAATTTTTAAAGAAGGAAGACCCAGCCAGCGAGTTGTGTTGGGGAGGGAGGGAAGGAAGGAAGGTGGGAGAGATAGAGAGAGAGAGAGAGAGTGGAGGGAGGATGGTGGGTAAATGGTTTTAGTATCAGGTTAGGTGACTGTATGTACACGGGTTCGAATATTGGTGATGAGTGTTTGGTTATTGTGGTGATTGTGATGATAAAGATAGTGATGATGGCAGTAACCACAATAAGTCCCCATTCCCCGTCTACAGTAATCGCTTCTGTCCTAGCCACATCTTATCTACGTCCACTGTACCGCCGCCTTAATACGCATAAGTCATTATAGGTAAAATTAACTATTGTACCAGGTACAGTAGTAACTCCTTAAGTCGTACTAATTAATGACTAACCAGTATCACCTAACATATTGTGTTACTTACTGAATCATTTTTCTTTTTAAGGCAGTGGAGACTTTTAAGTTTTTTAAAAGGCAATAAAGTCTTTTTTTATCTTTTTTAATTGAAAGAGTCTTTATCATTTTATATCCAATAACTCTTTAAGACTTTTGAGGGGAGGAAGACTTTTTTTTACTGGTTGATTTTAATAAAGACGATTTATTCACATTTTTTAGGAACTGCGTTAAAGACTTGGTATTTTATTTTTTAAAGGATTAACATGTCTATTTCCCTTTCTATATACAGTAGTTACTAGGAGTGATAGTTTGTTAATATAACCCCGGAAATATAACTTAATGGGTAGTGTGTCCGGTTAATTTTGTTATATTGTATGTAAATAATTTTAGTCATGGTGATGGTGGTAAATTATACTGTTTTAGAGAGAGTTTCTTTGTAAGTTTCAGTTTACACAGATGGAAAAGTGTATTTGTTCATTTTGTTCCCATTTCCTGTATTTATCCTCTTTGTCTTCTCCCATTCAGTCCTCTCCTCCTCCCCTCTTCCTCTTCGCCTTCTTTATTCATCCTTTCGTTATCTTTTCAATACCATTTCACTTTACTTAACTTCCTCCTGCCTTTCTCTTATCCTTTCTCCTTTCTTTTTTTTTTCATTCGTACCTCTTCCTTAACCCTCCATCCTCCTATTCCTCTCTCCTCACCCTTATCCACTCTCAAACATCATCCTCCTTCACTCCTTCACTCCTTCTCATCTCCTCCCCTGTCGCTTCCGTCCTTTCCAACCCCTCACTCCCTTCACTTCATTCCTTCCTCCCTTTCCCTCTGATCCCTCTCTTCCTCCCTCTCCCTCCGAGCCCTCTCTTCCTCCCTCTCTCTCTCTCTCCTCCCCCCTTCTCTCAATTCAGCACGAGTCACCACACCGTAGCCAAACTTAGACACACACAGAGCGATTGTGACGGCAGTGGTGGTTGGAATGGTGGTGGTGGTGATGGTAATAATGGTGGTAGTTGTAACAATGGTGGTGGTGGTAGTAGTAGTAGTAGTAGTAATAGTGGTGGTGATGATAATGGCAGTGGTGGTTGTAATGGTGGTGGTAATTGTGGTGATGGCTATGGCTTTGGTGGTGGTGGTAGGGTGACATACACACACACACCCTCGCTACCCCGACTCCCACAATCCTCTTTGATGACTGGCTGCAGTGTTGCTAGGTGGGCGACTCTCTCACAGTCCCTCTCCCTCCCACTCTCCCAGGTCCCCTTCCTCTCTCTCTCTCTCTCTCTCTCTCTCTCTCTCTCTCTCTCTCTCTCTCTCTCTCTCTCTCTCTCTCTCTCTCTCCCATGGCCCGCTTCCACCTTTCTCTTCTCCCTTTATTCCAGGCTCGACCAGGACCCCTCCCTCCCTCCCTCTCCTTCTCCTCTCTCTCCCTCCCATGTCTCTTCCACTCTTCTCTCTCCTAGGTACTACTCTGGTAGAACATCTCCTCTCCTGTCTGTCTTCCCTCTTACTCCCTTTTCCACACTCCTCCCCCCCCCTCTCTCTCTCTCTCTCTCTCTCACCATATTTACTTGCATATCCATTTACCAGGTTATGGAGGGCTGGCGGGGCAGGTCCACCCTTAGGCCACCATTATTACAACAAACCGCCCATTAGACCTGTGCCCATTACCTCTCTCTCACGCTTATGGTATCACAGGATATTAGTGTTGATATTGTTGTTATTATTATTAGCATTATTGTTATTGACATTATTATTATTATTATTATTAGTAGTAGTAGTAGTAGTGGATAGTTTCTTATGTATTAGGATATTTAATATTAAGGTAAATAAATGGTGGCGAAGGTGTGGCTATTGGGGGAGGCTGGAGGCCACGTTTAAAAAAAAAAAAAAAAAAAAAAGTAGTAGTAGTAGTAGTAGTAGTAGTAGTAGTAGTAGTAGTAGTAGTAATATTAGTAGCATTTTTATTATTTTCTGTACGTGATTGTCTTTTGTTTAACCAACTTAAAGACAGTGCTTGTATATATCGGGTAGTTGACATTGTGTAAGGATTAATTTAGTTATTTAATTTATTTTATTTCCTATAGAGGGATAAAATTCTCAAAAAGATCCTTCGATTCTGTAAAACTTAATGTGAGTTTTGACGCTCTCTAAAACAACTTAGAAACCATTAGCAAGAAAGTTCGAGACCGCTTCTTGCGATCGTCTTTTCCCTTTTAAAAACCTCCTCCAGGCCGTGTTTGTGTATATCCAGTTGTGGACTTTGTGCCTGAACTTTAATGCGACTTCTTACGTTTGTGTTTGGCTGAATGCAGTGAAAAGATCTCTTGATACAGGTGTGTGTGTGTGTGTGTGTGTGTGTGTGTGTGTGTGTGTGTGTGTGTGTGTGTGTGTGTGTGTGTGTGTGTGTGTGTGTGTGTGTGTGTGTGTGTGTGTGAGAAAAAATCCTGCGAAATAATAGCAAGAGAAGTCCTTTAAGTTTACGCTCATCTATCACGTCCTACCGACAGGTCTATCCCGCTTAAAAGCCGCCCCGCCATTGGTTATTATCGTCCTTGAAAGCCCGAATGTGATTGGCTATTGAATGAAATTGCATCGCTATTGAATGTCCAGACTATACCGGGCGGGGGACTAATATATATATATATATATATATATATATATATATATATATATATATATATATATATATATATATATATATATATATATATATATATATATATATATATATATATATATATATATATATATACACACACACTCAGGTATCCAGACACACTTTAGTATTGCTTCTATATGAATATTAATATTTCAGGAGTCTTCTAAATGCCTCAATGGCGAGGGAATTAAATGCTGTAGAGATGCTATTGGAATTAACACAGATGAGGTATTTTACGTAAAGGGATATTACAGAGAGGTGAGAGGAAGGCAAGCCAGGGATAGTGAAGTAATGGTCAGTGTTACACCACGACGATGTGTAGTGTGTTTCATGACCAAAGTGAAATGGCACACGATGCCTGAGTGTGAGAGAGAGAGAGAGAGAGAGAGAGAGAGAGAGAGAGAGTATCTCTTGTGTATTTATGCGTGTATATGTCTGTACTTATATATAGAGAAACAACATTATTGATGACCGTAAGAAAATATTTACCAGTACATCAACCACAATCGCCAACCACTTGCACATTCACCATCACTCATAACGTTACAGTCAACCATCACCAACAAGTATCAACCTGAATAAGATCACTACCACCACCACCACCACCATCGTCGCCACTACCACCATCAACAACATCACCTCTTCCACTACCACTATTACCACCATCGCCACCATTACCACCAACCACAATTTCCCCCAATCACCTACATCTTATAGCGACACAGTCAGCCAACCAACCCCACCACGTCCACAACTACAATACAACCAGCCAACAAAACCCCCACAACATGAGAGCATAGTCAACCAAAATACAACCACCACCACCACCATCGCATGAGAGCACAGTCAACCACCACCATCACCACCACTCTGGCTCACTGGCTGGGGTTGTGTCAAGCAATGGACGACCTCTGTTGTGGGCTTTTGTTAAGAGGAAGATTTACGCCCTCTACCCACCTCCCTCGCTGACACAGATGTACAGAGGACGATCAATTCCGGTCTTTCCCGTGACGACACAAAAGTCTATAGATAGATTGTACTATCGTGGTGCAGGTAGGATTTGTCGCTCTCCCAGCACAGGTGAGGGGAGGCGGAAAGTGTGTTGGAGAGGGAGGTGGAGAGTGCGTTCGGGGTGTGTGTGTGTGTGTGTGTGTGTGCCGGAGGAGAAGGTGGAGGGTTAGGGGGAGGTGGAGAGTGCGTTGGGGAGAAGAGGAGGTGTGTGTGTGTCGGAGGAGGAGGTGGAGGGTTAGGGGGAGGTGGAGAGTGCGTTGGGGAGGAGAGGAGGTGTGTGTGTGTGTGGGGGAGGAGGTAAGTTTCATTGAAAGAGAAGAGTAAGAGGACTAAGAGGATAAATGGAGGAAAAGAGGTGAAAATGATGTAGAAAGAGGATTACGAATAATGGGAAATGAAGAGAAAAAGAGGAAGAGACAAAGGAAAGAGGGAAAATGAGAGACAGAAGGAGAGTTATGTAGCAGATGAGAGAAAGAGATACTGTGAGAGAAGGAAATGGGGTAAAAGATAAAATTTAGAGGAAGGAAAGGAAGGAAGAGAGAAGTAGATGGGAGAGAAAAGGTGTAGGGGGAGAGGGGGAGAGGAAGTGTGGAAGAGAAGAATAAAGAATAGGTAGAGAGAGAGAGAGAGAGAGAGAGAGAGAGAGAGAGACATTAAAAGGAAGAGGGGGAAATATATAGACACTTATTTAATGGAAAAGGGTTAATGGAAGAGGAAATATGTATTGGAAATGGTGGGAAGGGGAGGAAAGGTGAAAAATGGGAGGTATTGCAGTAAATGGGAGCGGTCAGAGCGTGAGGTAGCGAGTGTGTGTTTGAGGTGATGGCCACTGTAAATTACCTCATCTCACCTGTCCATATTTTCGCCAGGTAACCCCGCGCCCGATACTGGCTATTGACATGCGATTTTTTGGCTATTTTTATAACTTTGTTTTGTTTTTTGTCAAGTTTGTTATTGTTGTTGTTATTATTGTTGTTGTTATTGTTGTTGTTGTTATTATTGTTGTTATTATTATTATTATTATTATTATTATTATTATTATTATTATTATTATTATTCATGGCTTATACATAACTTGCGTAACTGTTTTTTTTTTATTTGTTACTTTGGTCATTTATTTATTTCCTTCACATCAGCTGGTCTAGTTCGTCTTAGATACAGTATATAGTTGCCACAAGGTTAACGAGTTATCCTATTTCATGGCAACTAAATACAAAACTTTAATACATCTCCTCCTTCACAGAGAAACTAATACCACCACACGTTACTCTCCCCCTCAGCCTTCCCCCTTAAGCAAAAAACAAAAAACAAGAAACATTCTCCATTTATCTCCAGGAAAACAAACAAGCGTCATTACCCTTTCGAATAAACGTAAACAGAGTCGAACAAACCCGCACACATACGTAAACAAGTGTTAAATTAGCCCACACACCTGTAAAGATTTACCTTTCTCTCCCTCCCCCCCGTCAACCACCCGGGTGTGAATGTTATGTTGCGGGAGTAGTAGTGTTGGATGACGCACCTCCCCTCACCACCTTCCACCCTGCCTCACTAGCTCCTCTTGTTTACCTTCTGAGGAGGTGATTACCCAACCCTGGTATAATAGGTGGGTAAATATGCGTTAGGCCTGTGTTAAGTTCGGGTGTACCTGTACTGTACTCTTATATGTTATCAAGTCGTTTATTGTGGTAAGCTTTGATAGTGACGTAACTGATTATTAAGGTGAATTTGATGAACTTGATGCATCCCCTTAACATTATTTTAAGTTATAATAGTGATAATATTCATCTGTCCGTCCGTCCGTCCGTCGGCTCATGACTAATTAAGTGTCCACGCGTTAACTTTCCATACACTCGATGGATCCATTTCAGGTTTTGGGGTAAATTGTATTATGACAGATTTTTGGGGGGGATTATGTGACGTGTTGCTGGTCCAAATATTTTTTAAGTTATGGTCATTTTCGTTCATGGGAAGGGTAGAGAGAATGCTCCATTTTCTATTGGTTCTCGTTTTCTTTAAGATAAATTTCGTGGTTGTTAAGGAGAACTAGCATATAGTTTTTGTTATATTTTATTTGTATATCGTGGTTACCTGTATATCGTATTCACCTGTATATCACGGTCACCTGTATATCACGGTCACCTGTATATCACGGTCACCTGTATATCACGGTCACCTGTATATCACGGTCACCTGTATATCACGGTCACCTGTATATCGTGGTCACCTGTATATCACGGTCACCTGTATATCACGGTCACCTGTATATCACGGTCACCTGTATATCTGAGCCACCTCTCTATCTTCGTGGCTATTAAGGTGAAGTAAGATACAATTCCTGTTGCCTTTTTCCCCCATAAACATGACGCCTTCCCATGCTCAGGAGACCAACTTAATTACGTCTCAGGTAGCGTTTACGAGCCGGCCCACCCGTCAACTACTTGGCCCTTATTAACTACTAAACCTCTTTATGAGTATAACTTTTGGAGGTTTAGTGCTCTTGGATCCGTCTGTGACTGGTCTTGACACCCCATTTGATCAAGTAGTTAAAAGACGAAAGGTGTTTAAGGTGGGTTTAGTGTCTCACGGGTTGAAGCTCATCTAATTGTTTACTGTAATAAAGAAGATAGAGGCGGTGATAATGATAAGAATGATGGTGAAATAGTGATGATACTGCTGCTGATACTACTACTACTACTACTACTACTACTACTACTACTACTACTACTACTAATAATAATAATAGCGTGGTTGGTCTAACATTAAAACTCTTATCTCTTATCATTTTTATTATTATTATGATTATTATTATGATTATTATTACCATTATTAATTCTATAACTCATTTTTATTATTGCTACAATTAATATTTCCATCACTACTATTTTCACATATTTCCAATTTAAATATCACGATACAAATAATTCCAGCGTACACTAAATATTAATTACTTCATACTCAAGAATAATAATAATTAAACATCGTGAAAGTCTCGATGAAGGAATTACCCGCCGGAGAAAAAGATGTATTTTATTGACTTAATTTGAACAGAGGAGTTAGTGAAGCGGGGATGTGTTGATATATACACAACACTGAACTAAGTCTTTGTGTTTTAATATTTGGAGCTGATGAACTAAAATATAATAAGTGTTAGTTTGTTTATATAGCAATGTTAAGTGACGAATATATTGTGTAATAATAATAATAATAATAATATGGGTTTAAAGAAATATTACAAAATAATGAATTGGTTTTGGGAAATATTACAAAAGGTAAGTTTTGTTTTTAAGCAATAATACAGAACTATGTATTTTAAGTTACAATGGGACAAAAAAGTAATGGTTTAAAGTACAGACATACACCTGAACACCAAGGCATTGTCATCGGTGTTTAAATCATCTTGTTAGAACCACTAATTCATATGTTTCGTTAATTACTGCTCGTTAAACTTACCCGCGTTACCTACGGGCGAAGGTTAATGCCGCTAACTCAGGTGTGACATTTAAGGCTCGTTACTAGTACCTCCGTTACCTGCCGACAGCTCATACAGGTGTGACTTTAATTATTGGTCCTTTATTTGTACCATCGTTACCTGAGATCGGAAGTGAGAATAGATAACACACAAGTAATATAAACAAGGTTTCTTAGACAATCAAGAACCTGTAAATTTTGAAGGAATTGGTCGTTTGAGTATGCTGCTTGCGTGTAGGTTTGGATTAGGGCGAGCGTGTGCGTCCCGCTATTTTGTGATTGCGACGTTAGTTTGAGTGTGGCGTCAGTTGTTTTAGTGTGTCTGTAATTTGAGTGCATTTGAGATATTGAGAGCACTGGTGGGCGTGTCCCAAAGTCAGTCAGTCAACCGCTCAACCAGTCATATAACCAATCAACCAGCCATATAACCAATCAACCAGCCATATAACCAATCAACCAGCCATATAACCAATCAACCAGCCATATAACCAATCAACCAGCCATATAACCAATCAACCAGCCATATAACCAATCAACCAGCCATATAACCAATCAACCAGCCATATAACCAATCAACCATCCTTATAACAATCAACCAACCAACCAATCGACTCACCAACCAATCAATCAACCAACCTTATGATCAACCAACCAGCCAACCAACCAACCCGCTATATCACACCAACAGCGGCGAAACACCTCAATAATGGCGCTACGAGTTGACCGCGATATCTGGACCTTATCCGCCGCTGGAGTGCCCCAAGGATGGCTTCTCTCCCCCCGTTTATTTATATTCACAGCTCCGGCGCTATAAACTGCCCCATCAAAGAGATTTATACTCGTCAAAGATAGTAAATTGATGGGAAAGAATTAGTTAAGGCGATAAGGGAGACCACGGTTAACTTATATTACTCTAGAGGCTAAGGTCTACCTTGACATTTAATACGGTAGCGAGTGTGGCCTATTCTCAGTCTTATGGTACAGGTGTTGTGAGGGTCATTATCCCGTGGCTTACCGGAGTCGCCTCCTTTTTGTAAATAGCTCGTTAATGACCGGGAGTTTGCACCTCCTGTTCTTCTGCCTCAGGTAATATAAAATAATTGGATACCTACAGGTACATTATTGTCTTTCGATAACACTCGTTCACCTGCCTCAACAGCGCTGGACCTCGCTATAACGTCTCCCTAGTTTTGAAAACCTGGGCGTTTATAAGAGACTTACAAGATCTTTGTGAAAACTCAGGTTTCTAAAAAAATTCTTACAGGAACTCTTTGAAATCACCTAAATTGTGAATTTTGAAAACAATGATTTCTAACAAATTTTGGATTGTTTCAGAAATATAGATTTGTAAATTTTCCAAAGTTGGTTGGTGGAAAGTTTTCTAAAGGGTTTAAGGCGGTTATAAGAACACAGCCTTCTATATTTTTAAAACTTTTTCTAAGTACTGGTTTCTAGGCTCTGAGAAAGTTTGTCAAATTGTGCTTCTAAGGTTTCATTCATATCTTTACCAACCAGTTCATCTGTTACTCTGTATCATTAAATCAGTATTAAGTGTAAGTCAGTCAATTAATATTTCCACCAATCAATTAATCAGTTGGTTAAATTGTCTCAATCAATTTTCCAATCAAAAAATTAGTTAATCGGTTAATCAATCAATTCATCTTCCAATCATTACAATGAATAGTTAATCAGTATACTAGTTAATTAACCAATTAGTTGATCAGTCAGTCAGTATCAGTCAATCAGTGAATCAGTCAACTTCCATCTCTCTCCTTCCTCCTCCTTTTCCTTCGTTGTTCTCTCTTCCTCTTTCTCACTTTTCCCTCTCCTCTCTTTACCTCTTCCTCCTCCTTATCCCTTCCTCTCTTTCCCTTTTTTCCACCTCCTTCCTTTTTTCCTCCCGGGATTATGGTGATTGTAAACTGAGAATTATAGTGACTGAGCTGAGGAGTATAGTGACTGTGAGCTGAGGAGTATAGTGACTGTGAGCTGAGGAGTATAGTGACTGTGAGCTGAGGATTATAGTAACTGTGAGGTGAGAATTATAGTGACTATGAGCTGAGAATTATAGCGACTGTGAGCAGAGGATTATAATGAAAATAAGTACCGGATTATAATCAATATGAAGTATAGTACCAGTTTATGATTATAGCAACTGTGAGCTCAAGATTATAGTAACATTGAGGTCCAGATTATACAGAGCCGGGATTATAGTGACTGTGGACTGAGAAGATTATATAAAGTGACTGTGATCTCGGTAACTATAACAGCAAGGTGCTAGTTTTAGTGCTATCTTACCTAGCCTATAATCAAAGAGGGTTTATTTCATAGTAAATCTTGGTAAGTTTAGCGGCGACCTGGACAGTGCGTGATAAGGAACAGGTTAATTACTGGCCCTCCTGGATACAGGTACAAATTTTATTATCGTCTCCCTTCTTCTTCTTCTTCTTCTTCTTCTTCTTCTTCTTCTTCTTCTTCTTCTTCTTCTTCTTCTTCTTCTTCTTCTTCTTCTTCTTCTTCTTCTTCTTCTTCTTCTTCTTCTTCTTCTTCTTCTTCTTCTTCTTCTTCTTCTTCTTCTTCTTCTTCTTCTTCTTCTTCTTCTTCTTCTTCTTCTTCTTCTTCTTCTTCTTCTTCTTCTTCTTCTTCTTCTTCTTCTTCTTCTTCTTCTTCTTCTTCTTCTTCTTCTTCTTCTTCTTCTTCTTCTTCTTCTTCTAGCTTTGTTTACCTTCTTCTTCTTCTTCTTCTTCTTCTTCTTCTTCTTCTTCTTCTTCTTCTTCTTCTTCTTTCTTCTTCTTCTTCTTCTTCTTCTTCTTCTTCTTCTTCTTCTTCTTCTTCTTCTTCTTCTTCTTCTTCTTCTTCTTCTTCTTCTTCTTCTTCTTCTTCTTCTTCTTCTTCTTCTTCTTCTTCTTCTTCTTCTTCTTCTTCTTCTTCTTCTTCTTCTTCTTCTTCTTCTTCTTCTTCTTCTTCTTCTTCTTCTTCTTCTTCTTCTTCTTCTTCTTCTTCTTCTTCTTCTTCTTCTTTTGCTTCTTCTTCTTCTTCTTCTTCTTCTTCTTCTTCTTCTTCTTCTTCTTCTTCTTCTTCTTCTTCTTCTTCTTCTTCTTCTTCTTCTTCTTCTTCTTCTTCTTCTTCTTCTTCTTCTTCTTCTTCTTCTTCTTCTTCTTCTTCTTCTTCTTCTTCTTCTTCTTCTTCTTCCTTAACTAGCCTTTCTTCTTCTTCTTCTTCTTCTTCTTCTTCTTCTTCTTCTTCTTCTTCTTCTTCTTCTTCTTCTTCTTCTTCTTCTTCTTTCTATCTCTTTCTTGCACCATCTTCTTCGCCCTCTCTTTTCCCCTCCTCTTCCTCCTTCTCTTCTCTCCCTCTGCCTCCTCTCCGTCCTTCTTGTGACCACTAGCCACCGTCACTCTCAAAAGATCATAAAGTTTAGCTTAGGTTAGGTTAAATTAACTTAGGTTAGGTTTGGTTAGATTAGGACATGTTAGATTTGGCTAGGTTAACTTAGGTTTGGTTGCCTTAGGTTAGATTAGATTAGATTCTCATATTCATACCCAACTAAGTGAGAAATTAGCACTCCCCTGGCCAGCTAGGAAAGACAGACATCGTATAGCTACCAAATTAGGGAAAAAAAATAACACACTTTTACCCAGTTAGGGGAAAAACGTGACAATCTATGAAAAAATCAGTAATCTATCACCAAATTTAGGGGAGTATTGAAATTGTATACAGGGTCATCGAAAAATAATGTCCGGAGTGTGATGTAGAGCCTTTTAAAAGATGGGTATTCTTTTTCGATCACCCTGTATATCGTGCGAACCTTTGAGAACCGTGACCCGTATCTCTAGGGGTGTATCGTCGCCTCTCGTAACTTTTATGCCCTTATAAGGATAAGTTATAATTCTCGTAAGTAAGTTAGTGGTTTGGCTAGTTACGTGTGTGTGTGTGTGTGTGTGTGTGTGTGTGTGTGTGTGTGTGTGTGTGTGTCTTCATTCAGGTGTTGCCAGGGTGTAACTTTGATATGAGAGATAAGGGGTAATGGTGAGGTGTGGAGGTTAAGGGGTGGGTGTGTCTTTATGATGTGTGTGTGTGTGTGTGAGGGGGGAGGTGGTCAAGGGGGTGAGTAGTTAATGGGGCGTCCTGAGAGAGGCCTAATAGAGGTTTTATGGCTTACGGTGCGATGGTATCACACACACACACACGTTCTCTCTCTCTCTCTCTCTCTCTCTCTCTCTCTCTCTCTCTCTCTCTCTCTCACAGTTTAAGAACTTCACAGCCAACAAACTTTCACCATCAGTCTAATAAATTAATTGCCGAAAAAAGGTTTTGTGTGCTGCACAAAAATATAAATTTAAATTACGTTTAAAAATGTAGACATTTTATAAATTTTCACTGCAGAGTTTAAAAGAAAATTTGAGTTTTAAGATTTTTTTAAAGAAAGGAATAACTGTTTTGTTTGTTTTGTCGTTGTTATAAAGTACAAATGTGTGTATGATATTTAGTGACATACAGACGTGAAATGTGTGTGTGTGTGTGTGTGTGTGTGTGTGTGTGTGTGTGTGTGTGTGTGTGTGTGTGTGTGTGTGTGTGTGTCAGAGAAAGAGGTATGATTTTATACCATCAGACACACACACACACACGCCCTATACTATGTATATATATTAGTATGACGGCCCCTCCATCACACAGACAGACACAGACACAAGATCTATTAGTATGACGGCCCCTCCATCAGAGCACCCCGGTATATAATCCAGAATTAGCTGGGAACATGAATTCAAATGTCAACATTGTGTTTGAGTATAATTCCGGGCCATATATCAGTGACTGAATCACCTGTAATACTGCAACACCTCCCACCTGAATATTCATAAGATAGACGCGTGTTCCCCCTCCTCCTCCTACTCCTTCGACTCCTCCTCCTCCACTCCTCCTCCTCTGTACTTCCTTCTTCTTCTCCTCCTCTTCTCCTCCTTTTCCACCCCCTTCTATGTACTTCCTTCATACATTACTTTGCCTTATCTGTTTTACCTTATCATAATTTGATTTTCTTACCTTTTCTTACCTTACCTTACCTAACATTACCTTACCTTACCTTACCTTACCTTACCTTACCTTACCTTCTTCCTTCTATTTACCTGCATTTCTACCCGAACCTAACCTAACCAAATCTTACTTTCCTCTCTGACGTTATTTATAATAGCACATAAACGGCATCACAGCCTGTTAACGAGAGAGAGAGAGAGAGAGATTTACCGTTGCATCAGCCTCCCACATTCTAGGACCACGAAAACAGGAGCGAAAGCATGTGAAAATCCCTGACCATTAACCTCTGATTCTGTGACATTGATTTCCATGTTATCTCTCAGGTAATTTTCGGATGTTATCGTCTCGTCTATAAATCTAATGGATTTTATCTCCATATTTTTTTTTTTCACGGGAATGACTTAAGTTGTTATCGCTGCCTTGCTCTTTAAACACATCTAGTCTAGTCAAGTCAAGCTGGTTAGTGCAGGTGTAAGCGATAGACGGTGAGGGATTCAGGTGTGGTTTAATTTGGGTTTATTTTTATTTTTTTTGTGTGTTTTTAGTCTCTCTCTCTCTCTCTCTCTCTCTCTCTCTCCTCTCTCTCTCTCTCTCTCTCTCTCTCTCTCTCTCTCTCTCTCTCTCTCTCTCTCCTCTCTCTCTCTCTCTCTCTCTCTCTCTCTCTCACACACAAAACAACTATCATACAATACTTATTTTATCATATTAATGCCCCATTATTCTACATATACACAGCCATTAGTACAATTTAATACATATATGTACACATAATACTCGTTCACATGTTGGCGTATGTGCATAATTAATAACCTGCATGTATAAAAACTAGTGTCAGGTGTATTACTAATTTTATGCATTTTTCTCTTATATTCATCAAGTGTTTTAAATATATATATATACAAATAAAAGGTGTGTGTGTGTGTGTGTGTGTGTGTGTGTGTGTGTGTGTGTGTGTGTGTGTGTGTGTGTGTGTGTGGGCTAGAAGGAAGTGAGAGAGAGTGGGGGTGGAAGAGAGGGAGAGAAGGAAGTGAGAGAGAGTGGGGGTGGAAGAGAGGGAGAGAAAGCGGAGAAAAAGATAAAAACAAAATAAAGAAAATAATAAAAATAATCAACAGTAACAACAACGACAACAACAATAGACCAATCCATTCAATAAATCATAACAAATGTGAGAAAAAAAAAATTCATTAAAAAAAAATTATATATATGTGTGTGTTTGTGTGTGTGGTCTCATGGCTAACGAAGCAAAACAAGGTAGTTAACGAGCCTAAACACGACTCAAACCGTGATTGGCTGAGGTATTCATTAACCGCGTTTATACAGCCAATTAGAAAGCTGTATGGAGGGGGTTATGCTCACTATAGGGGCTTATTTTGTAGAGATATAGAGCCAGAGCGGTGAGATAATAGAGCTATTTAGATGTTGGCAGCTTCTAAGGTGTGATACAGAGTTATATAGATGTATTACTTAGGTATATAGAGTCGGCACAGAGACACTTAGTGGAGTTATAGAGCTGGCTGAGGAGGTTACAGGGTGGTGGAGGGAGCATAGTGAGGGAGGTAGTGTTGGTGGTGGTGGAGGAGGTAGTAGTGGTGGAGGGAGCATAGTGAGGAAGGTAGTATTGGTGGTGGTGGTGGTGAAGGAGAGAGCCAGGTAAGCAGGACCACCTACCTGAGAGAGAGCCAATAACAGAGTTAGTTATGACAGGTAAAGTTATCGGGTTATCAAGTTAAAGGAGGTAAATTATCGTTCTCCTGGAGGCGTTGTCCTCATCAACCTGGGATCTGGGGAGGACTAGGGGAGAACTGGGGAGGACAATGGGAGACTGAGTAGGACTATGGGAGAAATGGTGAAGACTACGAGAGATCTAGGGAAAATTTAGAGAGGTCTGGGGGAAGGGTGTAAAGTCACAGTCGTATTTAAGGGGAAAATTGTCGTGGTACTGGGGGAGGAGGGATTATATTGTCGTTGTGGTAGGGAATGTGTAATCGTTCTAGGGGATTTATTCATTTTAAAGGCTTAAGATGTCTTTTAAAGGGATTATGTTATCGCTGTAAGGGATTTAGATGTCGTACGTACACTATAGTGAAGTTAAGGTATAGTATTTTAGTTCAGGTTTAAGGACTCTTTTTCTTATTAGGTTAAATGTAGGGCAGCTTAGCCAAGAACGTGTTAGTTTAAGGCCAAATTTGGTCCATTAGACAGCAGTTGTAGACGAGGGAGGTGGATATATAGTTATAGAGGCACCAGACAAGCCATTACTCCAGGGATAGCCCTCATTGTTGTCAAACTTGGCTGTATATATAGCCAGTAAGGGCGGCTAGACGGCGATGTACGCGTCCACATATAGCCCGTGATGGCTACTTTACAGACATAATGGTTGAAACTTATTTTAATGGAATATTTATGCTATTTTGTGTGGTGTCGTTAGCTCACAATGTTGGACGGGTTTGATAGAGATGTGGTTTATGTTGTGTCGTAAACTCACAACACTGTAGGAATTTAATAGACACGCGGTATAAAATGCCTTGTCGTAACATCACAACAGTAGAGTAACCTTGATTTTACACACTGTGTTATGTCTTAAGCTCACATTGTCGAACAGGTGTGAGGGTTTAACATCTCCTGAGGTGTGGTGTCGTATCCTAAACTCACAGCACTGGCCAGGTGTGATGCTGTTGTACATTTGTGTTCTTTGGTGAGCTGACAACTCGGGGTAGATGGAATTGTGTACACAGCATTCTGTCTCTTGTGGCAAACTCACCATAGAAATCAGTTGTTCAGAGAGACAGTAAGAAAAGACTTGTGTATCCCGGTATATACACACAACACCACCACCAGAGGTCAGGTGTCTTCAGGGAGCCACTTTAACAATACTCATTTATATCCAGGTAGACCCCGCCACAAAACTCAGGTGTGTCCAGGTAGACCCCACCACAAAACTCAGGTGTGTCCAGGTAGACCCCGCCACAAAACTCAGGTGTGTCCAGGTAGACCCCGCCACAAAACTCAGGTGTGTCCAGGTAGACCCCGCCACAAAACTCAGGTGTGTCCAGGTAGACCCCGCCACAAAACTCAGGTGTGTCCAGGTAAACGCACACACAACAACATGGGCACCACAAGTCAGGTAGGTAGATAGAGGTAACCGACAAGAAAACACGGCAGTGCAGTAGCAGCAGTCGAAGCACTTTGGCCTTCCCTCACACACACACGGGGGGAAACACTCACTCGGACTCCGTCAAGGCCTCGTCCAATCAGCGGAGACAGAGGCGGCTAGGATACACCCTGTGTCCACTAGTCCTACACACGGCGCTTTGCATAAACAAGCTTTCAGGGAATTGGTGTGGGGATGGTGTTAGGGGGAGGAGACACGCCCGGCCAGCACGCTTGTTAGCTGGGGATTCTCTCAAGGATTTGGTTATTAGCTGAAGGATATGTTGTACTGCCGGGATTGGGTGAATCACTCAGGGATGTGTCCAAGTGGGTGGGGGTGGGGTGAGTGAGGGATAGGTCCAAGTCTGAGAAGATTGGGTGAGTCATTGTTGGATATGTCTATGTAGGAGGATTGGGTGATTCATTCATTGATTCGGATTATTGGAGGATTACATGTCCCATTGGAGGAGGATCTGATGATTCACCGAGGGATGTGTCCAAGTGGGAGGACTGGCCGACTCACTGAGGGATTTGTAATAGTGAGGGACTGAAGGATTCTTTAAAGGGGTAACGAACGTAGCCAGTGCGTCAAGGTGTAACTCATTCAAGTTTACCTCAACTGGGGTATTTTATCGAGAGATGTAACTCACAGTGTACCTCAATGGGGTAACTCAGTGGTCCCTCATAGGGGTAATTCATCTCGGGCGTAACTCACCTCAGGTAGTAACTCACCTCAGGGAGTAACTCAACTCAGAGAATAACTCAACTCAAGGAGTAACTCAACTCAAGGAGTAACTCACCTCAAGAAGTAACCCAGCTGGAGGGATAACTCACCACAAGTTTACGTGAGTGTCGTCACATGTTAGGAGAGAGGCGGCCGGTAACTTAGGTTAAAGTCAAGCTCCTCAATATTAGTTATAATTACATTCAAATCTCTTATAAATCCCTTCAATCCGGATCTGCGTCATGCTGGCAGGTAATCCCTCGTGTCACTTGTCATCCTGGCGACCAATATGCAAATTAGCCTCCGTGTCTCACCTAAGAGGGAGTCCTTAGTTCTTATTCTAAATAATGTTAATGTTTTCTTATACATTACAAGTGAGTCTTGCTTCAATTTTGAGGTAATTTGGGGTTGTAAGTTAATATTTCATCTCTTACAGGAGAGTCTCAGTGTAGACCTGAAGCCAGTTTGAGGTGTTATATTATTATTGGGTCCTAAGATAATATTTGTCGACGTATAGAAAAGTCTCAGTATAATTTGGGAGCCATTTTAGGGTTTGTATTATCAAAGATTCACACAGTATTATTGTCCCTTCAACTGGATATACGTAAACACAGGAGAGTCTTCGTGTAATTCCTAAGTAATATTTTACCTCGTAGCTTGAGAGAACCAGTTAAGAAGCGTCCTCACTCATACACCAAAGATTATTATTTAACTTATGACTCTCAGGGACTCTTGGCTGTGGCCGCTGTTAGGCTGTTGATCCTAGTCTCCTCTAAATCAGTTTTATGTTAAAAATTCGTCGACTGTATCTTTAATGGTCGCGTGAGGCGTGGGCGTTGTTGTGGTCTTAATGATGATGGTGCGGAAGGGTGATGTTGGCGTGGTGGTGCAGGGTCGGAATGTTACCTGCTCTCTCTCTCTCTCTCTCTCTCTCTCTCTCTCTCTCTCTCTCTCTCTCTCTCTCTCTCTCTCTCTCTCTCTCTCTCTCTCTCTCTCTCTCACAGCCCCTGAACACATATGTAATAATACACATATGGCCCTTCATTCCTAGTGCCACTCACTACACATACAATAATCAACACATGTGGCACTGAACACACATGGCACTAACCACCGTGTGCCACTCACCACACACACACTCAGCGGTGGCACTAAATGGAAAGTTTAGCTAGCGGATGCCAGGACAAATATTTGCTGCCTCAGATATTGCTTCATAAATCACCATCAGTGGCAAAAATTCGCACTGAAATTCGCACCAGTCAATCCATCCCACATTTTGCTCATTACTGCTGTGAAGGAAAAATTAATTGTGTGTTTGTGAACTTGTGGAGGTGGTGGTAGGGGGGTGGAGGTGATGGTGGTAATAGTGGTAGCAGGGTGTTGGTGGTAATAGTGGTAGCAGGGTGATGGTGGGAGGAGTGTGGTTGTAGTCGGAGGTGGATCGACGACGACTGTGTTTATGTATATGTATATTAGTATACACGAATATACATATATATACATAAAGATGTATACATGCTGTGTACACTTATACTCTACCGACTTGAAGGCCAAGTTTTTATCAGTATCTATATATCGACTATTTTTTCTTATACTCCGTTACACAAGGCTGTAATTCAGTGACAGCCTTACCCCATCCTACGTAAAAAAGCATGTAAGGGTTCACCCATTACGTACAAATATTTCTTAACGTGTGACATGCACCTTCTGCTTTTCCCAGTAAGGTAGAGAGAAGGAGGGAACAGCAGTGATTGTTTTGGTTTGTCTAAGAGATTATTATTAGTAGTAGTAGTAGCAGTAGTAGTAGTAGTAGTAGTAGTAGTAGTAGTAGTAGTAGTAGTAGTAGTAGTAGTAGTAATAGTAGTAGTAGCACAGAAACTACCATACATCAGTTGACATATACCACCAGAATTTACTAACCCAAGAAATCCATCGATATGTAAATGCCAAGTTTCACCATCCAGCCCCACACTCACATTACCCCCTGGAGGTAAACCTAACAACACGTTATTTATTGACGGGGAAAAAAGGTACTTCGATTTACCCTTTAATTACATCTTACACCATTCCCAGAGAGAGAGAGAGAGAGAGAGAGAGAGAGAGAGAGAGAGAGAGAGAGATATTACACTTTCTTATTAATGATCAAAAAGTAATAATTTATTCATAAAATCACTGATTACACAAACCTTCCCCTAACTGCTGAAGCAAGGTCTCCGGAAATCCCCCCCCCTTCCTTAACTTCCCCTCTCCCTTCCCCTCTCCTTCCCCTCTCCCTTCCCCTCCCCTTCCCCTCGCCTTCTCCTCAGACTTTCTCGTCCTCTCCGTTCTCCTCCCCTCTCCCTCCCTCCTCCCCCTTCCTCGTACCCCTTCCTAGTCATCTCCCCCTTCCCCGTAATCCCCCTATCACCCCCGTCTTACCTGTAGCCCCTTCCTATCTCCTCCCTCTTCCTCGCACACCCCTCTATCTACCCCCTTACCCCCTCCCTATCCACCTCCCCTTCCTCAAACCCCAATCCATCCCCCTATCTCCCTCCCCTTCCCGCTTCTCTTCCCCTCTCCAAAAAAGGAAAAAATCGGTTCTTTTTTTAACTTTATTAATATTATTATCCGGAATTGGTGATGAAAGAGAATAATTTATCGGTTAATGAGGAGTGTTTTCGTGTGAGGAAGGACTACCCTAATGCTGCCGGTGTGTTTACCTGATGTATAATGGAGGAGTGGTGGAGGGCTGGTGGTGGAGTGGTGGAGGGCTGGTGGTGGGTGGAGGGTGGTGGAGGGTTGGTGGTGGTGGTGATGGTGGAGTGGTTGAAAAGTGATGTGGGTGGAAGCAAGTATATGACTAGACAATACAGACAGACAGGCAGATAGACAGGCAGATAGACAGGCAGATAGACAGGCAGATAGACAGACGCATATGAACAGATAAACACATATAATCTGCTTAACAATCGTATCATTAAACGAGGTAACTACATAACAGACACTCGGCCATCCATTGTCCTACCACATAACCACATAATAAATAGGCGGCTTCCCATTTTGACTGTGTAATATTCCCAGTTGAGCCGACGATTAATTATGTAACCCGGAAATATAAAAACAATTAAAATGTGCCTTAACTGCCCAGCTTATGTTATTTGGCTACTGAAGGGCCATTTGTTTTGTGAACTTATCCCTAATTATTTTTATTTGAGGGTCGTGTTGTGTGTTGTATTAGTTGTGTTGATTATTTGTTTTTCAATTAATCAAGGAAACACAATTATTGATGTAATTTGATAATTAGTTGTAAGAGGAAATAATTTAGGATATAAATTCAAGGTTAAGATTTTTTCAATTTAGGATTTAAATTTTAGTAAATGATTAAAATTTTCTTAAGTATTAATTATTATAAGAATATTATTTATTTTTATATAAATCGGGAATCAGTGTTTTTAATTAATTAGGATTTTGATATTTAATAAAAGGATTGACCATTTCTTATAGGAAGGAAGAGAGGTTAAGCCACTCTTATTTTTTTGTGAAGTAAATCCAAATTGCTTTTTATATATTCCTTTGAGAGTCGTTATACATTTAATTAGGATTTTTAACTTAGTAAAGGATTTATATTTTTCATTTCTCAAAAGAAGGATTTAGAAAGATGAAGTTCTATTTATTTTGTGAAGTAAATCCGAAATGGAATTTTATTTAATTTCTGGACAAAATTTAAATAGTTTTTGCTTTTTGTTTTAAAGCCATTGGACGTTTCTTAAAATACTTATATAAATTCAACGTAGTTTATTGTGTGTAGTAAACTCAGTTATTTTGTAGTTATTTTTTATACCTTCAATTAGGAATATATGGAGATAAATATTGATGAATTTTATTTGTAATATAATGAGTGAAATTTTTTAATATTTTTAGTATTTTTCAGTATTTGTTAGGAATAATTTTGATCAAGAAGTTTTTAGGTAAGGGACAATATTTGGGTAATTCATAATGGCACTTTCTGGCACTCTCCTACCTATCTCCTCCTCCTCTTCCTACACCTCCTCCTCCTCCTCCTCCTCCTCTTCCCTTAATACCAACACCTGCCAAAGTTGTTGAAGTCGCACAAACACACAGACAGACAAGTTACACGAAGAAATTAAAGGCTCGCTTTTAGTTAATTCACAGTGGCACTTTTTGGCTCTCTCCTCCTCCTCCTCCTCTCCCCTTAATACCAACACGTGTTAAAGTTCTTCATGATCTACAGAGAGACAGACAGACATAGAGACAGACAGACAGACAGACATAGAGACAGACTTGGCACAGGAGGAAAATTAACACAGGGTCATAAGCGTTTGTCTGCCGTATCTTAAATAATGAGGCGAAACTGACTCAGGTGGAGCTGTAGAGTTTGTATTGAGGGAAGATTGTAAGTTAAAATTACCTGTGTGTTTCCCGTAACTTGTGAGGAGGTCTTTAAATGGCTCACTATCGGTACATTATTATTGGTGCTGTTGTTGTTGTTCTTTATGTTGCTGCTTTTTCTTGTTGTTTTTGATCTTGTTATTTTTATTATTATTATTATTATTAGTAGTAGTAGTAGTAGTAGTAGTAGTAGTAAAAAAAAATAGTAGTAGTATTATTAGCAGTAGCAGTAGTAGTAGTAGTAGTAGTAGTAGTAGTAGTAGCGGTAGTGATATTAATATTATTATTACCATTATTTTTTTTTACAATATAGCCAACTTTATATTAGATGCCCAGAGGATAAAATTATACCCAGATTTACATAATGTGCCACAACTGGAATATTATACCAAAGTTTAAATTGGAGTCACTGAAGTACTATAGATTATATGTAAATGTACAAAAATAAACTTCCAATGGGTAAACTTTGTTAGTTTACATTAACAAGCGAAAGATCATTACTAAAACATCATAGGAATATCTCTCTCTCTCTCTCTCTCTCTCTCTCTCTCTCTGTTAAATATACGCACACGTAGACGCAACGATAAAACACTCACACACTCACTCACACACACACACACACACACACACACACACACACACACACACACACACACACACACACACACACACACACACACTTAACACCGTCACTTTTGGCGAGGAAAAAGAAACACAAGCAACATTAAAAATAAACATTACACACACGTCTAAACGGGAATAAAACACCATCAGGGGTTGGAAAAAAACCCTCAAAACATTAATTCCCATGAGAGAGGGAAAAAAGTATGTTTACCTGGAAGTGAGCTTGGGAGAAAAATAGTATTAAACACCCACCTCCCGGAAATTAAGTTACCTGGGTCTTGACTTAATTAATAGTGTGTGTGTGTGTGTGTGTGTGTGTGTGTGTGTGTGTGTGTGTGTGTGTGTGTGTGTGTGTGTGTAAAAGTTCAAAACTAGTGTGTGACGACAAAAGTTGTGTATTTTGACGTAAGTTTGTAAATTAGGAGGGAATAGTATATGTGTCTTGTATGTGGTGTATTGTGTATAACATAACACATACATAAAACACCTGGTATGGATGAGTCATATTTACAACATGTATAGAATAGTCATACATGGAACAGAAATATACAACAAATGACACATATGTATTATTATGTATATGATTTTTATTTCCTTTTCAACTCTCTCCCTACCTCCTTGGTATTCTCTTTCACCTCCCCTTTCCACTCTTCTTTCCTCCCTCATCCAACATCTCCCTCATACTTCTTTCCTGTGGCACCCCCTTCTTCCTCCCCCCATCCAACATCTCCCTCTCATACCTTTCTCTTACACCCCTTTCTTCCTCCTAATCAACATCTCCCTCTCACACTTCCCTTTCTCTACACCCCCTTCTTTCTCCTCTCATCCAACATCTCCCTCTCACACTTCCCCTTTCCTACACCCCCTTCTTCTCCTCCCCATCCTACAACTCCCCTCTCTCACCTCTCATTCTCTCCCCCCCCTCCCCCTCACAGGTAGGAGAGAGGAGGGATAGGACCAAAGACAAGGGGGGAGGGGAGGGGCTGATGTAACTCACACCTCCACGATTTAACGAGAAAAGTTGGAGCGGTGATGGGCGCTGGCTGAGGCTTCCAGGCTTCGGGGCTTCCCTTTCCCTCTCCCCCTATTCCCCTTTCCTCCCATTTCCTTCTCTGATTCCCTCTCATTCTTGTGTTTCATTCTCCTCAACATCTTAAGGTTGAGAAGAAAACTTGTCCCCTAAAGTTTTTCTTCGTCAGTGAGTAGAGTGGTGACCCTCTCGACCCCTGGACTACATACATACATACATACATACATACATACATACATACATACATACATACATACATACATACATACATATATATTCACACGAATCAGATGTACGTAAACACACACACACACACACACACACACACACACACACACACACACACACATCAATCTCTTAACGATCACGTCACCACACAAAACACACACAAACCTCATATTACGTAATCAATCACCGGCCAGAAGTGTTAAAATATTGCGAATTGGCACCTGATCATAGTTACGGCCAGTGCAATAACAGGAAATCACATCAATAACGTAGCTGAAATGTAACATTGCGAGCTGACAACGGACCAAAGGTTATCATTGTAAAGTGGAGTGTGACAGAAGCAACATCTATCACGAAATTATATTATCATTATAATGCAACTTGGCAACTGAGCTGAACTACCACCGAATAATAATAGTAAATCACGTAAATAACGAGCCTAAAGTATATTATTTGCGGACTGCCAACTGGACAGAGTTACCAACGACGAAAAATAACAACAAAACAAATGAATAACGAGGGCCCAAAATATAGTTATTGCAAACCGACACCTAGGCAGAGTTATCACGGAACAATAACATAAATGACGCAATCAATCACGAACCTTAACTACAGTACTGTATTACCCTAGTTGGTAACCCTACCTGATGAGTTGCCAGGTACAGTACATAAGAGTGGAAATCCCAGGTGTGTGTGTGTGTGTGTATGTCTATTCGTGTGTGTTATATTTGTTTTTTCCTATGGTGTTTGTAATAGTGATAACCATGTAGAATAGTAGTAATAGTAGTAATAGTAGTAGTAGTAGTAGTAGTGTTTGCGTGTGGATGTGGTGATAGGCGAGGTGTTGGGTGGCGTTACATTGACGTGGTATCGACAAGTGGATGATGGAAGGGGTGTTATTATGTAAGGGGGTGACAGTTGGTGCTGCCACGTTCATTTTTACTCCCTGATGGATGGATTCTTACGTGTCTGGTTCTGATTTATACTGATACTCCCCTGCACGAACACTCACACGCACACACGCACACACACACACACACACACACACTTATCTAGTCTAGTCATGTGAAGTGAAGGGGGGGAGGGAAGGTGAGAAGGAAAGAACCTACACACACACACACACACACACACACACACACACACACACACACACACACACACACACACACACACGCACGCAGACGTTCACTTACCTGTTCAAATGAAGGGAGGGAAAGAGAGGAGTGAAGAAGTCGAAGAGGAGGAGAATAGAATGAAAGAATAAAGAGAGAGAGAGAGAGAGAGAGAGAGAAAGACAGAGAGATAGACAGACAGTGAGAGAGTCAGTTGGCTCTTAACATTGTAAATTCATTGGTCGCCATTTCAGTTTGGGTGTCGTCGCCGTAGTCAAAGTGTGTGTCTCATTTTCATTTAGATTGGCCTTTGGTTTTGTGTGACACCTTTAGAGAGACTCAGGTACACATACATACATACTTTACATACATACATACATACATACATACATACATACATACATACATACTTACATACATAAATACATGCATACATACTTTACATACATACACACACACACACACACACATACACACACACACACACACTGTTGTTGTTGCTTTAGTGTTTTGGTTTGTTAATTTGTTGCCTGAACTTGGTTGTGGACGAACTGGTGGAAGGTGGTGGAGGTTGTGGGGAGGAAGAGGAGGGAGGTGGTGGAGGTTGTGGGGAGGAAGAGGAGGGAGGTGATGGAGGTTGTGGGGAGGAAGAGGAGGGAGGTGATGGAGGTTGTGGGGAGGAAGAGGAGGGAGGTGATGGAGGTTGTGGGGAGGAGAAGAGGAGGAGGTGGTGGAGGTTGTGGGGAGGAAAGAGGAGGTGGGTGGTGGAGGTTGTGGGGGGAGGAAGAGGAGGAGGTGATGGAGGTTGTGGGGAGGAAGGGAGGAGGTGGTCAGGTGGAGGTTGTTGGGAGGGGGGGGAGGAGGAGCCCAGGGGAGGATGAGGGAAAGAATGGATGAGAGAGAGGAGGGGATAGGGGTGTGAATGAGAAGAAGAGCAGAAAGTAAGAAGAAGGGAGGAGGGAGAAAGAGAATGAGGGATATGAGTTGAGAGAGAAGGAAGATGGAAGGAAGAGGATGTGTGTGTGTGTGTGTGTGTGTGTGTGTGTGTGTGTGTGTGTGTGTGTGTGTGTGTGTGTGTGTGTGTCGTGATGATGTGTGTGTGTGTGTGTGTGTGGTGTTTTATCTTTTTGTACTTATAGGAGACTTAAAAACATTGTATGTACGAAAAAACAGAACAACAACTCTGGTAGCAGCTGTCATCGATCTGTGCATTCCTGGTCCCCGCCGCCTGTCTCATGACCGCCTCCGTGCATGGCGAAAGGAACTGAACACCCGGCCATTAAACACAAGCGACCGGGGAGTGAACGTTACCAAACACCAGTACCATAAACAATAACAACCAATAAATGAACGTGCTAAGATGAACTCTCCCCCCCTAAAAAAAAATGAACTTATCTATCGCAGAATATTACCAAGAAGTGAACGCTGCCCCCAAAAAATAATAGTCACTCTTAACTAAACTCAACATATCGAAAAAAAGAAAGTGAACGTACGCCTTCCTCCCCGCATAAAAAAAGAGCCTGAAAAGTGAACGCATCCTGGCGAATACAAGTCGACCTACCGTGAGTGCCTGCTGGACCCTGGATCGAACCTGGGCCCATTAAAAATGCCTACCAGAGAGAGAGAGAGAAAGCTACAGTTCCAGAGGAGGTGGGGGGGAGAGAGGGAGGGAGGGGGGTCATGGGAGGGGGAGGAGGTCGCTGGGGAGGGGGAGGAGGTCGCTGGGGAACAAAAAACAGGGTTTCGGCGCAATTAGAGACTCGCAATTTTTGTCTTAATTACTGTTGTGAGGATGTGAAGAGAACCCCGAGGGTGAGCCGATGGGGAGGGAGGACTTTCGGGGGAGGGGAAGGGGGTGAAGGGAAAGGGGGGAAGAGAAAGCGAAGTGGGTGCATGGTTAGGGAAGTGGGTAAAAGAAGGTGAGAAAGGGGGAAGGGAGAATAAAGGGATGACTTTGTTTTTCATAAAGGTACCTGAAAAAAAAGCTAATATGGAACATTTAGTTTAAGGGCATAGTATATAGTTAAAGACACCTGAGGTAAGGAGTCATGATAGCAATAGGGTAATAAGTCAACATTACAATTCAGTTGAAGGATTTTATTCCTAAATATCGAGAGAGAGAGAGAGAGAGAGAGAATTCATATGAGGATGTGATATGTGAATCCGGTCTCTCTTGATCAGTATTACCAATTATGTAAAAAAAATTATTTATTATATACAATATTTACTTTTTTTTTTATTATTATTTTTTTAAGTTGAAGCAAAAACTATTAATATTTTTTGGGGGTTAGAGAGAAGAGCTAAAACAATTTTGTCAAAACTGCAGGCGGCTGAGAGAAGCAGGTGAGGAAGGTAATGGTGATGGAGTGAGGTGTGAATCAGAACAGGTTAATCAATAATACAATACCTGTGAACGGGTCTGATCTATGCAGGTGTCGTGGCCAGGCAATAAGGCCAAGAAGGACACACTTTATTCAATGTATCGTAAATAATGAACATCAGATATTAATGTTTATTTCCGTGGATTAATTTAAGTCAATGTAACAGTTTTAATTAAGAATTTTAGCATACAATTTCGTCCACTGTGAGATCTTATTGTTATTTTTTGTGTGTGTGTTATATATTGCAACTTTTGTTGACGTGATGGAATAAACAGAGGAGAAATATTAGTTTTAAAGAAAGAAATTGTAGTTTTTAGTGTTATTTTAATCTGTATTAAAAGTGAGATTATTTTTTTTTTACCTGAACGAGAAAAATCATTACGGGGGCAGAAAATGTATTACTACTACTACAAATACTTTTATTATTATTATTATTATTATTATTATTATTATTATTATTATTATTATTATTAAATATAGTTTGACAATTAACAAGAATGGTGGGGACACATTCCTATATTGTCTCGAGTATTCAGGAGCCTGTGTAGGACTGTAACACAAGCACCTGGAGGAATTGACTCTGAGAACTAATTAAGAGAGTGAAACAGGTGAGTGAGTGTGTTCCTGTGTCACGAGGGGAGGGGGGAGGAGGAGGTTACTCTCTTAGGGAGGGGGTCAGGTATAGCCAGGTAAATCCCCCCCCCTCCCCCATCCCCCCAAGGTCTGATAGTTCCTGGGTACGTTCTGTCAGCCTGGGACTGTGTGTGTGTGTGTGTGTGTGTGTGTGTGCGTGCGTGCGCATTAATCTCCCCTTCTTCCCCCCACTACGATTCCCACTCTAATCAAACCTCTTTCTTCTCATTCCCTCTCACTCTTCCCCTCTCAATCCCTCATCTCCCTCTTCCATCCAACCACCCTCTTCATCACTACCAATCCCACCCTCCATCACCACCAAACCCACCTCCATCACCACCAAACCCACCCTCCATCACCACCAAACCCTCCCTTCCCATCACCACCATCCCTCCCCATCACCACCATCCTCCCATCACCACTACCCTCTCCAACATCACCTTCACCCACCTCACCCACCCACCCATCCCACCCAGTTGAGCGGTGACCATTGTATTCAAATGGGGGGTCCGGAGGAGTTCAGGTGCACGAGAGTCAGGTGAGTTGAGCCTAATTATGATAAGGTAGTGACGCTGGCATTGTCTTCCCGGCGACCTGTCTCTTTACGCCCACTCTCTTACTCTCTCTTTACTCTCTCTCTCTCTAATTGTCTGTCTCTTATCTTTTTTTGGTGCCATGTCTGAACGTGTCGATGTGCAGAAACGTGTGTGTGTACCATGTATGAACGTGTCGATGTGTACCATGCATGAATGTGTGTGTGTACCATGTTTGAACGTGTAGATGTGTACTATAAATGAACGTGTGTGTGTGTACCATGCATGAACGTGTGTGTGCCATGTATGAACGTGTTTGTACCATATATGAACGTGTTTGTACCATATATGAACGTGTATATACTGTGCATGAACGTGTGTGTACCATGAATGGACGTGTGTGTGTGTACCATTCATGAACGTGTGTGTGCCATGCATGAGTCATGGGAGTGGCGCCTGACATCAAAGCTCAGGGGTTTCAGTGGTTCCTCTATGGTTCATTACCATGCAAATGTGTCCTGAGAGGGTAGTTAGTACATCCTGCGTCTCCTTGGTGGCTGAGAGGGAGGTGGTGGGGGACATGGAGAGGGAGAGGGAAGAGCGTCTGGAAGGGAAGGCAAGGAAGGGAGGGAGGGAAAGATAGGGATGGCGAAAGAGGAAGGGAGAGAGACAGATGGGAGGGAAGAAGAGAGGGGGGACACTGAGAGGAAGAAAGGAAGAGAGAGTGAAACAAGAGTAAGCGGAAGGGAGATAAGTTGGCAAGGAAGAAATACGTAAATGAGATGTAAGAAACATAGGTCTCTTACACACACACACACACACACACACACACACACACACACACACACACACACACACACACACACACACACACACTCAGTGCCAGTCATTAGTGAGTCCCAGAAAAATTATTAACATGTTTACATTTTCACATTGGTTATTTCCTTTAGCGACTCTGGGAAACACACCATTATATACTGCTGCAGTGTGTTACAAGAATTCATGCGTGCGTGCATGCTTGTGTGTGTGCATGCGTGCGTGTGTGCGTGCGTGTGTGGGGGAGATGTGTGGATTTTTGGTCACCCTTTGATTATTAATGTCAGGAATCATGCCCTATAGATTTACCTAAATGACCATCATAAAACATCTACCACATTAACTAAACACTATCATTTATGGTTCGGTAAAAAGCCATTATCTACTTAACGATGCTCACCTCCTGTCCTAATGGTCGCTACTTTCATCAATAGACACCCCCTAGTCCACCCAGCTGTAAATGGGTACCTAACGTTACATTGGGGAAGGGAAGACGGTCGTGCATCGTGTATTATATATATATTTTTTAAAGGGGATTAGTCCACCCGGGCACAGCTGTCTACTTGTGTAGTGAAGGCTTAGTATAACAGCGTATGCTACCACTACCGGGCCGCCAGGCATAGGGGACTCACTGCCACCTTATATAACACTGAATCTCGGATTACGTTATATAAGAATATATATAAACAGATATTTTCAGAATATTGTGAAACATACTTAATTAAATAACAAACAGGGTGTCTTGTTGTGTTGTTTTGTAGTGATTGAGTCGTAAAACCCAAGTGACTCTTCCAGTTGCACCATTCCCCTCCAACAGGTAGGAGACTTCCCCCCCTCAACACCCTGGAGACGCGAGGCCATAAACTCTGGAAGAGCTGAGAGGCCACCTGAGAGAGAGATGGAGGGGGGGAGGGAAGAAGGAAGGAAGAGGGAGGGTAAGGGTAGAGTCCCGGGAGCAACACTATCAACTCGGACTATCAGAGAGGTGGTCAACGATACAGTCACCACACAGAGGATTACAAATGTCCACCCTCCCAGGTCTTAATGAAAGGGAAGGTGACAAAGCACAGGTGACAGCGGATCCAGCAGGTCGGGAGGGAGGGAGAGGGGGGAATGAGTTGGGGGATTGGGTAGTTTAGAGGATAGGAGGGATGGAGGGGGTAAGGGGTATGTTCCAAGGTTGTGGGAGAAAGGGGGGAGGAGGGGGGTATCTTGTCCCCAGATCTGTGCAGGAGTGACACAGAGATGTTGTCTTGTCTGGATGCCTCATACGGGATAAGTCTGGTAGGTGGTTGGTTGAGGGGGGTGGATTGGTTGGTTTGGTTGGTGATGTATGGTGTTAGGCGTGTGGTACTAGTGGTAGTTTTGACGTAGTAATGGAAGTTGTTGTAGTTTTGTCGTGGTAATGGTTGCTGTGTTGGTGGTGTATGGTGGTAGTAGTGACAGTTGTGGTGGTGATGTGTGTCGAAAGAGTGGTAGCTGTGATGTTTTGTTCGGTGGTGATGATCGTGGTGGTGTTGATAATGGTTCTAGTTGTCGGTGGTTGTGTTTGGCATGCGAGGGTGATAATGGTATGTAGTATAGTGTGGTGGTGGTGGTATACTACATATTCTTCCCCCACCATTTAAACGGCACAGGGATAAATAAACAAGTATTGATGTTAAATCTATTCACGGATGCGCCCCCTGACGGTATGTCTAGCAGGATATTTTGAACTGTTAGAGGTTGTATGATATAGGAAAAAAACACTGTGTGATAGGGAGAGCTCCACACATTGTTAGTCCGGGTTATAAATGTAGTTTTTGGTAAGTGTCTCTTGTGGTCGTGGTTGGGAATTATGTAGTACCAAAATATCAAAAGGACTAACCATGGTATTAAATCGAACTGAATCATATGTACGAAGTTTCCTAAATATAAAAGATTTTACAGCATTTCATTAAATTCAGAACCTCTTGTAACTAATAGATTGAATCTGTTTTGGGGTGTTTTTCTCCCAGTAATAGATGGATACTTACCTTGCGGAACCTCCTCACAGGGTTTACGAACATCACTTTATAATAGATAATAAAAATATATATGGGGTGTTCTTTGGATGAACTTAATCATACAGGGATACCAACCTTGCAGAACTTCACTAGATTTATAAAACTTCATTTGAGTTTAGATAAAAATAATATGGTATTTTTGTATGAAGTTAACAATCAATGGGTAGGAACCTCGCAGTACCATTGAGGTTAAGAGGTGTTGTTGGGGAGAGTTCAGTAAGAGAATTAATGTTTTGTGTCAGTGTGGAGGTTAAGGTCCCACAGAAACTGGGTGTACAAAAAGAAACAGTAATTGTTCAGGACATCCAATTTTTCCCCACTTTTATTTTTCTCTCCTTTTATAAGTCTACAAATTGGATTTTTAGGTTATAATTTTACAGGTATTTCTTGTGTGATTGTTATCAGGTAAGATTAAGAACGGAGGAAATAGAAGGGAATGAGAGGATAAAATGATAGATATATAAACAATAATACGAAATTTTAAGGAACTAATAAGATTTTTAGTTCTTTTTACACGAAGACAAAGATGATGAATTATAAATGCTAGAAATATCAAGAGAAATTTAAAAAAAATATAGGCGAATTTAACAACAGAATAAGATACTAAAAATACATGTCAAACTATATATATTTGTAATGAACAATAAAGTTTCTCCTAATAGCCTCTACAACATCCGGGTCATTTTAGAAAAGGAAAAATAATAAATAGAAAACAATAAATGTAGAAACAGATACTTTTAGTGAAAAATAAGAATCTCACCTTCATGGCCGCAACGACATCCCGGTTATTTAAAAAAAAAAAACTAACTTTTTTATATAGCCGAAAGTTATATCTCATGCGATTCCATCTGCCTGGGAACCACACACACACATTCCATCGTCAGAGAAGATGATGGTGATGATGATGATGGTGATAATGTTGTGTCCTCTGCCTTCAGCCTCTCTTACCATCATTATCCTGTCCACAATGATGGTGTTGGCGATGGCTCCAACACTTCAACACCGTGTCCGTTTTGCTAGTACCGTCGGCGGGGGGAGAGAGAGAGAGAGAGAGAGAGAGAGAGAGAGAGAGAGAGAGAGAGAGAGAGCATATCTGTAACGATATGAGAGAAAGAGAGAGAGAGATTCACGGTACCTAATGACCTAATGCTTCGTAAAGAGACTGAGAAGGGAGAGAGAGAGAGAGACCCACAGTACCTAATAAAAACGCTTCCTAGACAGTGTCGCGAGGTCGGAGGGGGTCCCCCAAGCGTGGTTCGAATCAGTCCCGTGGGTGTTAATGATAGAGTTTTTCCGCCTGGCGTCAAGTCGGGTTCGAAACGTGCCGGGGCTAAGTGTCGAATCCAAGTGAGTTACACATTGAGATAAGGATCGGTAAGTTACAGTCCCTCAGGCAGCAAATTGTATATAAGCGCCTGTCTTTATGTGTGCAAATTGAAGCGTCTCTCTCAACTTTTATCCGGAGCTTCGAGACAATGAAACTAACTCGCTGTGGTAAATGGTCAGTGTTGGTGTTTTTTTTTTTTCGTGTTTGTGTCTGCGGTGTGTTATTATTTCCGTGTTTTTGTTAAAGTTGTGTTATTTTATATGCGTGTTTGCGTTTGATTTCTGTGTGTGTTTGAGGTAATTTTTTTATTGGTGTATTATGCGTGTGTGTGTGTGTGTGTGTGGTTTTTATGTGATTTGTCATATGTCATGAGTGTGTTTGAGAAACATGTGCTTGATGTTGAATTGTTTTATTTTATAGTCAGTGTGTGTGTGTGACAATGATTAAACATGTAGGAGGCGAATATTGATGTGAAATAAGCTTATGGGATGAATCATTAAGTCTTCTTAATATCACACATCAAAAATATATACAGGTACAATATTTTATAAAATAAATAAATTTACTCCAGCTCTCTTGCCTGCCATTAATCACTGCAATGTACCTTCAGTCAACGGCTTCCAGGGTCCTCCTACCTTAAAACACGCTACGAACTTTGACTGAATAGGGAAAAGGCGAGGCTGCCAATCACTAGCTTTAAAGAGACTGGTTAATCATCTGGGTCGCCAGGTGTTTGATGCTCGCTCACCTGGTCAAGGTACGAAGAAACGACAGAAAAGACTCGTGTCTGTCTTTTATTGGAGAGTGTTTTGTAAATGGCTTTCCAGTGTTTTTTTTTTATTTAGTTAGTGGTCTTTGTGGTGTGTGTATATTTTTGTATAGTGGTGTATGGTGTCAGCTATTGGTGTATTATCAGTGTATAATGTGTGTTTTTGATGTATGGCCTCTGTGTGTTTTTTATCGTGTTTGATGTTTGACTGTTCTTTTACTGTGTGTGAAGTGATGGGCGGTGGGAATATATATACATGTGTGTGTGTGTGTGTGTGTGTGTGTGTGTGTGTGTGTGTGTGTGTGTGTGTGCATTTTTACCTTGGTTGCTCTGAATATATTTTTCCCGTCGTATAGAAATATAGAACTGTCATATAAATGTAATGGCTTTATTACCTATAGTTTTTATATAGTATTTTACATCCTGTGTGAGTGAATGTCATATATGAAGCCACCTGTGCTAATGATAATGAGATATTTGTATTAGTATATAAATTAACTTATATTGATCTTATATGTAAGTAAATACTAATATGTCTACTTACCTGTGCTGATGGGGTGAAGTACAAGTGTACATCTATGCTATGTATACAACGTCATGTCACTTGATAATGTACTGTACGCTGGTCTTAAGACTTGTTTTCAATGATGTCAATGGTTTCTGGGTTTCTAATGACATCACTAAGATCTGGTTTCATAGTCCCATATACCAGAGTTAATTGTAAATGTCAGACTCAGTGTCCATCCTTCCACAACTCACCTGTAATTGTCAGACTTTATTTACCTGTTCACCTTGTGCCTCACCTGCCTGGAATTTTATGTGTAATTAGACATTGTGAACCTGGTATTTGAATTGATGTTCCAAATGTGGTTAATGTGGTATGTTGAATGTTCCAAATGTGTTGATGTTTATGAATATATGTTCTAAAGTTATCTGTGTATGAATATATTTGTTGTATACGAGAATGTGTTTAATTGTGAGTGTGTGTGTGTGTGTGTGTGTGTGTGTTATACCTACACCTATCTGACTTTTTCTATATACCATTGGACGCTATAAACTTGGTATCGATTCTTTAATTACTGAGATAAGTGTTTGTAAATCTACTGAATTTAAATTGACCTGTATAACATTGTTTATTTATTTCTCATTAGACATTTTAAGGTTATTTGATTATTATTGAAACATTTATTTATTTATTTTGTTAATGGGTAGTTAGGAGCATTTCTGTGTTGTGCCTCACACCCGTCGTTTACACTAAACATTTATACGTAAAAATTTGAAATTTACGTCTGATATCCTCGTCTCATTTACACGTAAAAATACGACATTTAGGACCGATTTCTCATCCACCCACCCCCAAATACACACACATCTCATTTACACGACAACACTGTGTGACTTTTAGCCCTGGATGGGGAGCTGGGGGAGATCCTCGTATTTTACCATGCTTCCACCCTATCCCCCCCTGCCTAGTCCCTCCCCACCATCACCCTAACCCCCCCTCCCTCCCTCCATCACTCCCCCACCTCCCTAATGTGGTCGTCGATCCGAGATGACATATTAATGCATTATAAATCCAGGCAGCGTTTTTCTAGCCGTCCACGAGCGCCATCCATCACACGAGTTTTCCATAATCAGGATTGCTGGGTTACGTCGACCCATTTCTCACACGTCCCAGACATTCTCTTCCTCTCCCTGAGTTAGGCGGTTCACTGAGGTAAACAAATCGAGATTTACAGAGAGAGGGGAGGGAAAAGAAGGCGGAGTGAGAGAAGAGGGAGAGAGGAGAGGGAATAGAGAGAGGGGGAGTGGAGAAGGAGGAAGAGGGAATGAAAGGAGAGTTGGATGAGGGGATTGGTATGGGAGTCGATTAAACGAAGGGGAAGAGGGAAGTGAGAGTGAACAGGAGGAATAGTCGTTCATTATTCCCCCCCCCCCCACACACACAGTCGTTACCATCGACATTTACCATCACACAGTTAGCATCACAGACAGTCTCCACCAAAAGACAGACACCCCCACACACAGTCACCTCCACAAACAGTCAGTACAGCAGACAGTCATCACCATTACAATCAAGGGCCAACCAAACAGAACCAGTTAATTTATTTATTTGTTGCTGTAGTTGTTGTAGTTGTTGTAGTTGTTGTAGTTGTTGTTGTAGTTGCTGTAGTTGTTGTTGTTGTAGTTGTTGTAGTTGTTGTAGTTGTTGTTGTTGTTGTTGTAGTTGTTGTAGTTGTTGTAGTTATTGTTGTTGTTGTAGTTTTTGTAGTTGTTGTTGTTGTAGTTGTTGTAGTTATTGTTTTCACCTGCCTGGCGTAGATCAAGGCGACACACCTCAACTCTATCTCCTCGCTTTGTTTAAAAAAGTTAGGTTGGGTTTTAATCAGGAAGGTATGGTCATTTGCATAATAATTTTAGCGAATTTGCATAATTTTTTCCCGTCAAACTACTAACACCACAGCCGTCCTCCTCCTCTCCCCTCTACCCTACTCCCCCTCCACCTTCCTCTCCCCTCCACCCCTCTCCACCCTTTTTTCCCCTCCACCCTTCTCTCCCTTCCGCTCTTCTCTCTCCTCTCCCCTCCCCTCCACCCTCATCTCCCCTCCACCATTCTCTCCCCTCCACCATTTTCTCCCCTCCACCATTCCCCTCAACCCCCCTCTCCCTCAACCCTCCTTCTCCCTCAACCTTCCTTCTCTAACTCCCCTTCTTTCTCTACCCTCCTTCCTTCCTCAACTCCTCCTTCCTCCACCTTCAATTCCTCCTTTCCCTCCTCCTTCTTCTCCTCAACCTCCTTTCCTCCATTCTTCTTCTCAACCTCCTTCCTCAACCTCCCCTCAACCCTCCTCTCCCCTCCACCCTTCTCTCCCTTCCACCTAACCTTAACCCTCTAAGAACCTGCTACAGCTTCCAAGGTCTCTCAACACTGTATCGTACGACAGCTTTCCACTTAGAGAAATTCCTTCGATGTTTTTCACCTTTAATTAAGAGATTTCGGTGGAGGGACTGATTCCTATCTTTTGTTCTACGTCTGTGAAGATTATCCGGCCGATCTGTCCTTAAAGGAACCCTGAACTGTCCTTGTTGAGTCAAAGATGAAGACATTCGTAAGCTTAATGTCGTCCTTACTGAGGAAATTAGCGAATTTTATTACTGGCGCTTGTGTAGTTAGGGTGACTGACTCCTTTTTTGTGTTTGGGGTGAGAGAGGGGAGGGGTGGGGTAAGGGGGTAAGAGAGATGAGGTGGGGCAGGGGTGAGGGAGAGGAGGGGTGGGGGTAAGGGGGGTAAGAGAGATGAGGGGTGGGGGTAAGGGGTTGAGGGAGAGGAGGGGTGGGGTAAGGGGGCAAGAGAGATGAGGGGTGGGGGTAAGGGGGGTGAGGGAGAGGAGGGGTGGGGTAAGGGGTAAGAGAGATGAGGGGTGGGGTAAGGGGGTGAGGAAAGACAGAAGGGTGGGGGTAAGGAGAAGGGTAGGGGAGTAGCATCCAGGTATTTCCTGTCAGGCTGATCTTACTTATGCTGGTAAAGTAATGGGTATTGCCTGTGTCTGTCACACACACACACACACACACACACACACACACACACACACACATTGACACACACACACACACAAAAGTATATCTCCCGTTCATCATAATATAACACAGCTAAAAAACTTTATATCGCAGCTAAATATGTCACCTGTGTTCTTGGTATGCAAATAAACCAACAGGTATATCTCCTCTTCTTTTCATATTTTGTACAGGTAAATTAACTCTCGGTAACGCCCAGGTATATCTCCCGTGTAGCTTACGTGTACAGGTAAATGGGGCGTATACTTAAGGTTTAAAGTCCTTAGTGTATTAGAGGGATAAGAGTGTGTGTGAAGAGGGAGGTAGGTGAGGGAGGGGTGTTGAGGAGGGAGGTGGGGAGGGTGTTGAGGAGAGGGGGAAGTAGAGTGAGGAGGTGTTGAGGAGGAGGTGGGTGAGGAGGGTGGTGAGGGAGGTGGTGGGTGAGGAGATTGAGGAGGAGGTAGGTGAGAGAGGTGTTGAGGAGAGGGAGGTAGGTGAGGTGTTGAGGAGGAGGTGGGTGAGGAGGGTGTTGAGGAGAGGAGTGGGTGAGGGAGGGTGTTGGGGAGAGAGGTGGGGTGAGGAGGTGTTGGAGAGGTAGGTGGGGAGGTGTTGAGGAGGTGGGTGAGGAGAGGATGTTGGCAGGAGGTGGGTGAGGTGTTGGGGAGGAGGTGGGTGAGGGTGAGGAAGGTAGGTGAGGGAGGTGTGGGAGGAGTAGGTGAGGAGAGTGTTGAGGGAGGGAGGTAGGTGAGGAGAAGTGTTGAGGGGGAAATTAGGGAGAGGGTTTAGAAGGGAAAGAGAGAAACGAGAGAGAGAGAGAGAGAGAGAGAGAGCGAGCGGAGCCGATACCATCATAACTCACAACACAAACAACATGGCGTCTCGTGATTGTTACGTTCTACAATCCAGGTTCAAAAACTTGCAGCCATTATTTACCTGTCAAATCACCACTGACGCTCGATTTCTTAACAGGCGAGACTCTGGCTGTGAGAGAAGTTGGCTTGTTGATGTCTGTGTGTGTGTGTGTGTGTGTGTGTGTGTGTGTGTGTGTAAGAGGGGTGTGTGTGTGTGTGTGTGTGTGTGTGTGTGTGTGTGTGTGTGTGTGTGTGTGTGTGTGTGTGTAGAGGTGTGTGTGTGTGTGTGTGTGTGTGTGTGTGTGTGTAAGAGGGGTGTGTGTGTGTGTGTGTGTGTGTGTGTGTGTGTGTGTGTGTGTGTGTGTGTGTTTTCAGCTCCACTTTTTGTGTTTTTTTACCCAGTATGATGGTCGTATTTCATGTTTATTGTGGCGAGATATGAGTAACCGTTTATGTGTTACGGTATATATAAAACACATCATTCACACAGTCAAACATTTGTGCCTTTTGTATTTTTATTAAGAGTAATTTGTTTCACGCACACATACATATATGCAGTACATACATACATACATACATACATAAATACATAAGATTATATACATATATTCATTTAGATACACACATACACATTTGAATACACTCACAAACACATAACTTTAAACACCCACACACACACACACACACACACACACACACACACACACACACACACACACACACACACACACACACACACACACACACACACACACACACATTTTCAGAATCGTCAGTAAACAGAATCATACGCTCGCAAAAATTATCAAATTCTCACTACTCCTGACCTCTCCCTCTCTCCGCCTGACCTCTCCCTCTCCCCACCTGACCTCTCCCTCTCCCTCTCCCCACCTAACCTCTCCCTCTCCCCACCTGACCTCTCCCTCTCCCCACCGACCCCCTGAAAAAAACCATACTTATGCAAATGAATAAGTGATATATTTTTACCTGGTGTTTTTGTTAGTCTCAAAGGCCGGCGGAGCATGACAAAAAGCGACTGTTTTTAATTAGCTGTCTTTATGAGAGGCTGATGCAACTTTGTTTCAGGTAATTAAGCATACTGAATGTTGGGGAGGAGGCCACCGCTACTCACCTGAAAGACTTCATTAAGGTGGTGTACAGGCAGGTGAAACCCCACCCCACCCCACCCCTTCAACCTTCCTCTCTCCCTCCACCAGACCCTTCTTGTCCATGTGTTGCTCCCTCCATCCTTCCCTCCAATAAACCATACGAGGGTAGAACCGTACAGGTAAATTGGGAAACAGACAGGTGAACCCTAGCCTTCCACCCCTGATACACGTGTTGAACCCTCCCTCCACCCACAGGACTGGAGGGGAGGGAGTTAAGGGAGGAGGGGTGGAGGGCAGCACCGTACAGGTAAAATGTTTCATTAAGGTGAGGAGGAGGCAGGTGTAGTAGACACGGGGGCCAGCCTCCAACTCTTGTACACGTGCTGGTGTACTGTTCTCTGAGGTGTGGAGGGAAAAGGGAGGGAGCGTGGAGGAAGAGAGAGAGAGAGAGAGAGAGAGGAATTAAGGTAAGAAGGAAGGGATAGGGATTGAGTATAGAGGGAGAGTTAGTAAAGGAGCGATGAAGGAGAGGGAAGAAAAGGTGGTGAGGAGTAAAGAAAAAAAGAGAAGGAAGAATGACGGGAAGAGAGAGAAAGGATGGATGGGGAGAAGGGAGAAGAATACAGGCATGTGATGAAGAGGGGTAGGAGGAGGAGACGAAGAGAAAGAAGGATAGACACGAAATTAGGAAGAGGGACATGGAAGAGGATAGATGGAGAGAGAGAGAGAGAGAGAGAGAGAGAGAGAGAGAGAGTAAAAAATGTAAACAGAATCATTAGCTAACATACAGATAAACAAAGACAAACAGACAGATAGACAGACAGACAGACAGATAGACAGACAGACAGACAGAAGTGAAACCAAGAAGTAAAGAAAATAGTACGTAAAGAAAATGTGAAGAAAGAGAGATTCTCCCCAAATTAAAATGTATTCAGGTATATTTCAGGTGAGGACGGAGTTCAAAGGTGTTTAATTCTCTTCCTCTTAATTGATGCATTGACGCTACCAAGGTGAGAGGGGAGAGTGGGAGAGAGGGAGACATAGATAAAAGAACCTAAGGAAGGGTTATGATGAGAGGGATGGGAGAGGGAGAGATAAAGATTAAAGAGCCATGGAAAGAGTTATAATGAGTGGGGTGGAGAAAGGAAGTGGGGTTTAAGATATAGTCATCATCTCTCCTCTTCTTCCTATCGCAAATTCGTCTCACTTATCGCTTCTTGACCTGTAATTCTGCTTTATCACCCTCCTGTAATTATCTCCTCTTTCGTAAGTCTTCTTCGCCTCTCCTTGACCTCTCTTTCTCATGTGTGTGTTTCGCCTCTCCGTTATTCCTCCTCCTTCTCTTCCACCTTCTTGTCATCGTCTTCCTCTTCCTCCTCATTCATCGTTATCACTCTTATTCTTTTTCTTATTGTTTCTACTTCTCTCCCCCTCCGTTCCCTCCCCTTCATCGATCCTCCTCCTTCCTCATTTTCATTCTCCTTTCCATTCCTCCCTTTCGTTCCAATTCCTTCTTTTTGTCCTTCCCTCTTTACTTTCTTTTGCTTCGTTTCATCTCCTTTTACGCCATCTGACGCTGTTCAGTATAATAATAATAATAATAATAATAATAATAATAATAATAATAATAATAATAATAATAATAATAATAATAAATGAGAGGGGTGGTTAAGGGCAAAGGTGAGAGGGCATAAGGGAAGAGACAAGCTAGAGGTGAGAGGGAAAAGAGAGGGAGCGTGTATAGGTTAAGAGGGCTTAAGGAAAGAAGGAGAGTGGGAGTGTGTGAGAGGTATTTGTGGATAAATGGAAGAGTGGAAAAATATCGATGCCCCTATGGAAAGAGTAAGTGAGAATAGGAGAGAGTTAAAAGGGTGAGGGAAGGGAGACGTGAAGGGAGGAGAGTATAAGGGAAGATGTGGGCAAAAGGGAGAGTATGAGGTTCAGGAGAGGCAAGAAGTTAAGAGGGAGAGAGTGAAAAGAGAGGGAGGGGGGGTAAGGGAGAGTGTTGAGTGTCTGTGGAGAGGCAAGAAGTTAAGGCAGGAGAGAGTGGAAAAGAGAGGGAGGGAGGGGGTAAGGCAAAATCCAGGAGTGTGAGAGGTGTTTGGGAGAGTGATGGATAGTAGAGGAGGCATAGAAGGTGTGTGAGAGGGAGGGAGAGGGGTGAGTGTGTGTGTGTGTGTGAGGGAGAGCATCCAGGTGAGAGGTTAAGCGTGTGTTAATGGAGAGTTAGAGAGGAAGGGGAAAGACGTAATGAGGAATGAGAATGGAAGAGAGAGAGAGAGAGAGAGAGAGAGAGAGAGAGAGAGAGAGAGAGAGAGAGATGTGTGTGTGTGTGGGAGAGTGAAAGGGGTGAATTAGAGATGTATGGGAGGGGAGAGGAAGTAAAGGGGAGGTAAAGGGGTTTTGTCTTAAGGGTAGGGGGAGGGGAGGAGGTCGAGTAGTGTTGAGAGGGAGGACCCGGTAACATGTTAAGCCTAGCAGCAGTAGCAACTCTCTCTCTCTCTCTCTCTTGCTTCCTCATTTATTCCTCATCTCCCATCTCCTTTTCCCCTTCATTTCTTCCCTTTCCTTCTTGGTCTCTCCTTCTTTCACCACTACAACTCTGCCTTCTTTCTGCCCCTTCTCTTCTTTTTTCTCATCCATCTACTTCTTTCTTATTGTTTTCTACTGTATCCCGTTTATCTACTCCCTCCTCTTCCTCCTCCTTATTTACTTCTTACCGCCCCTCCCTCCCTCCTCCTCCTCCTCCTTCCTTCCTTCCTCCCTCCTTCCTTCCCTCCTTCCCTCCTCCCACCTTCCTTGCCCTCCTGCACCCCACCCCATCTGTCCCCACTCCACCTCTTCTCTCCCCACCCTCCCCACCCTCCTGCACTCCACCTCACCCAACCCCACCCACCCACCTCTCCTTCCTCTCCCACCCTCTCTCTCACACATCCCACCTCTGTCCCTCTCACCCCACCTCTCCCACACCCCCCTACGCTCCCTCCCTCTCCTAGCCATCCTATACCTCACCCCACCTCTCTCCCTTCCTCTCCCACCTCTCCCTCCCACTTCTCCAGCTCTTGAAGAACGTTAAAACAAAAGACGCGCCGTGTTCCCATTGCACTCAGATATTGAACCGTGAGCGAAACACCGGGGAGCTGATTCACATATCCACGTACGAGATGCAAATGTTTTCATTATGCTTCCCACCAGCAGCAAATATGACGTCTTGTTTATCCATGCTTCTCTCTCTCTCTCTCTCTCTCTCTCTCTCTCTCTCTCTCTCTCTCTCTCTCTCTCTCTCTCTCTCTCTCTCTCTCCTCTCTCTCTCTCTCTCAATTTACCTTCTTTCCCTTCCTTCCTCCTTCCCTCTTCATCTATCCGTCCCAGCAGACTGATTGACTTACCTGCCCCAAGTGAGTTGAGGATGGATGATGGAACAGTGGTGTAAGAAAAGGTGGGGGGGGGGGGTTGGTGCTTTAATGTACGTTGAGTTGGGGAGAGGGGTTGAGGAAGGGGTGAGGGGAGAGGGGTAAGTGTGTGGGGGGAGAGGGGTGAGATGTGGGAGGGGAGGGGTGAATGTGGGAAAGAGAGGAGGGAAGTGGTGAGTGTGGGGAGGGAGGGTTAGGTCTGAATCGTTCTCGACAGTCATTGACGTTTTAGCCTCCTCATATTCCCTCCCTCTCTCCTTCCCTCCCTCCCTCTCTCCCTCCCTCCTTCTTGTCTTCTTCCAACTCCTTAAACTTTGCATTCTCTCCTCCCTCTCCTCCTTCCTCAACACCTCCTTCCTGGCCTGTTAACTACCTCCTTCCCTTCCCTCCCAGCTCTCCATCACCCCTCCTCCTCTCCCCCTCTCCCAGCCCCTCCCCTACCCCCTCTCCTCCCCTCTCCACTTCTGGTTGTTGCCTCCGACCTGTTATCTTAAGTATCTCTCCTACCAACCTCTTTACTCTTCGTTACCACCCCCTTACCCCTTCCCTTATATATAACACCCCTTTCCACATTTTCCCCTCCTCTCTTCCTTCTTTCCGGCCCCTCCTACCCCTTTCCTCTTTTCTTTTTACCTCCTCCCCCTTCCCCTTTTCCCCCTTCCCCCTCCCCGACCAGGACTGTATAACACACAGGATCATATTGAAAATTGCGGCTTATGCAAATCCATATTATTACGCATTTATACCTTCCTAGGATGGCTGAGAGAGAGAGAGAGAGAGAGAGAGAGAGAGAGAGAGAGAGAGAGAGAGAGAGAGCAACCTGACTTTCAACCTTTTGATGATTAAAAACTTTCTGGGAGGTGTACGGTGTTTTAAAATAGTTGGTGGCAGCGAGGACAGGGGTTGAAACAGTTGCCTCGTGTTCATATATTGATCTCTGAGTTTAATTTGTCGAGTTTCTTATGTGGTGGAGGCGAGAGACCCCCTTACACCACTACCTATCCCCCCTTCCCCCTTTCCTCCACTCCTTGCCCCTTCCACCGCCCTCCCTTTAGGCTCGTGTTCTGTTAGCCTCTCGGGAGTCTTGTGGGTTAAAGCAGCGTGTGCATTGCTGTGATGCATGTGTGTGTGTGCATTGCCGTGGGTGGGTATGCATTGTTGGAACTGCGTGTATTGTTGGGCTGGATGTGCATTGTTGGGTTGTGTGCATTGTTGGAACTGGGTGTGCATTGCCCAGTGTGGGTGTAGATTACTGTGATATATGTGTGTTGCTGTGAAGGTAACACTGTGATGTGTGTGTATAGCTGTGTCACGGCTGAGAGGGGAGTGTCTCTCTCTCTCTCTCTCTCTCTCTCTCTCTCTCTCTCTCTCTTTCGTATGCATTCGTTTTTGTGTGAGCTTCCATTCACCTTCATATATGTATACACACATCTGTTCATACACCTGTACCTGAACATACGCTTGTAAGCATGTGTGTGTGTGTTGTGAGCCTGTTTGTGTATGTTTTTGAACGCATTCATATTATGTATGTGGTTGTGTGTGTGTATGTTAGAGAGAGGGGATGTGGCTTCCTCAGTTGCATGAAGTGCTTGCAAAACGCGTTGCCACTAATGGATGACTTCCCTGTGTTTCTTTTTTCTGGGAACAATGTCATTACTTAGTGGCTCTGGCAGTCAGACACACGGGAGTAGCAGGCAGGTTAAATGGCTTCCATAGTCTTAGCATCAACGAGGATTTTTTTTTTTTTTTTTGCAATTTTTAATTTTTGTTGAAGAAAAGGTTAATTACCTTCCACAATCATCGCTAGAACGAGAGTTAATTGGTCCCCCCACACACCTTTTTTTTTTTTTACCTTTCTTCGGAATTTGTAAAAGAAAAGGTTAATAGATTTTTTTGTTCAACTACTTCGTCCAGCTCTTTAAAACTCTCTCTATATTTACTGAACAACAGTTTTCACCAGTCTAACACGGTCAGGCACTCGCCACTAACTGACTTACTGACTGACCAACTAAATGACTTACTGACTCACTGAATGACTGACTTACTGAGTGACTTACTGACCGGCCGACTAAATAACGTACTAACTGAATGACTAACTGACTTAATGACTTGTCTTACTAAGTTGCTGATTTACTGACAGATTGACTGACTTACTGACTGACTGACTGATGCGATCTTCCCCAGCATGTCACACTCAGCTGCTCGACACTGACCACAGCTGAGGATTATATTTGCTTTTATTAACCCCTAGTGTACCGTGGGGGTGGGGGGGGGGTAGTCTGTGCTGAAGAAAATCTCTCTGGCATTAGATAAATAAAATAATAAAAGTGGCGCCCCGTAGTGAAGGTGTTAGTGGAGATAATTAATTTAAGGAAGGTGAAGGAAATAAGGATGGGTGAGAATGTGGTGTAAGTTTGGGCCCCTTTTTATATCACGTTTTATGTGTGTGTGTGTGTGTGTGTGTGTGTGTGTGTGTGTGTGTGTGTGTGTGTTTTAGCATTTCTTTGTTTTTATAGCTTGTGTTTGTTCTACCTTTCAGTGTTTGTTTGTTTTTAACTTTTTCTTTGTTTTTTATTTTCTTGTGTTTTATTTTTATTTTTTTATAGTCAATACCTCAAGCGGAAAATGCTCCCAGAGTCGTGACGTCAGAAGCCGAGAATGAATCGGTTGAGTGACGTCACGATGGGGCGTCTGGCACTTGTGAATTTTTACCGTAGGGAATGTCTGGCTCTCCCCCCCCCAGAGTGGTATATTTCCCCCAGGTGATACAACGACTTCTCACATAACATCCAGTATACATGCCATAACCCACGACACAATCAGTAAATAGTAGGATAGGAAAAAAATAGGGGAGGATAGGGGATTATTATTTTGGTTTCCTCTTTTAGTTAAGGATATTGAGGATTTAATGGTTGGGTAAAGATAATATTCGGTGTTCGTCCTGGGAGGAACAAGTAGTCCCTCCCGTAGGCGTCACAGAAAACGGGTGTCTCCAGAGAGCGACCTAATAGGGAGGACGTACTGGTAGGCAGTGGTACAGGTAGGCCTATCCTAGGGAGATCTTCAACCTATATCTCAGAGATTCGTAGGTTGTTGTTTTATGCATTAAATAATAATTTGAGGCTGTATCTAACGGACTCAATGAAGCCAAGATGTAGAAGAAAAAACAATAATTTATTTTTTATAGTTTTAATACAGGTACAACACAGGTGACTTGGTAACTGTGTAGATGATAAGCACGGGTAACAGATACAAGTATTGGTATAGGTATAGGTACAAGAAGTTACAGATACAAGTACAGGTGTAATTACAGGTACAGGCACTTAGAGTAATAACATCAATGATAACAATAATGGTTATTTTTCAGTATATCCACCTATTTCTTATATCTACTCAATTAGAATACGCATAAAGGTAACGCAATGTATACCTGTTCTTCTAATACATTACACATACTCGTATATGTATAGCTAATATGATTTTCTATTTACAGGTATGTATGAGCACTGTGGTATCCTGGGTGAACCTTTAAATGAAACGTGAGTACAGGTGTGTGGGTGGCAGGTACACCCCCTTGTATCATACAGTAGTTAAGATGTACCGGGTGTGTTGTGGTAGAGGGGAGGTTGATAATTATAATAGTAATAATAGTTGAGGTGATAATTGTACTATTTACGATAATGGAAGTAATAATAATGACATTTGTAATAATATTTGAGAAGATAATGAAAATACTAAATGCTGTAGATAAATACATATTACAGTTATTTAATATTACAACAATTAATAATAATAATAATAATAATAATAATAATAATAATAATAATAATAATAATTGCATCCACATTTGCATTAATACAAACATTTTCAAAATATAAAATTATTAAAAAATATCCAACAGCTACTTTATAATTAACTTAAAATTCGTATCAAAATAAATTGTTTTGTGTATTTTATAAAATATATTTAGTTTAGTGTAAAGTGGTTAGAAATATTGCATGTTTTTTTTTCTTTTTTTTTTCTTCAAAATAAATAGTTTTCGTGTTTAGAAATATATTCGTGTTAGTCTTTGTTTTTCTTTGGGAAAATATTCTTGTAAGTATTTGATAACTATTATTTTTATGCTTGATTTTTTCCCAGTTTAAGGAAAATTGGTTTAGAAAATATTGTTTATGATTATATTTTGAACTTATTTTATTTATCGTTTATAATTAGTTTTTAATAACTGTACCCACACTTGTACCAATACGTACATGACTACTATGACTCACTCTAGCGGTACACAAACAAGCAAATACACACAACACTATAGCCAGGAAAACAATTTGAGACGTAACGCAGCCTAGATTGAGGTGCCAGAATTCGGCTCATACGGAAAATTGCTAATGACAGAGAGAGGTGTGTGTGTGTGTGTGTGTGTGTGTATGTGTGTGTGTGTGTGTGTGTGTGTGTGTGTGTGTGTGTGCAGGTAATAATATCAGGGAATATAATCCATATCGTCATTCGTGGGAAGGAGCTTAAGAATATTCGATCCGTATGACATCACGCAGGTATTATTTTTCATGAACCAGGTAAAAACACGAAAGGTTAGCTACAGCACTACAGGTAAGTGTTGTTGTGTTGTGTTGTGTTGTTGTGTTCTTGGGAAAAGGTTTAATAATGTTCGATCTGGATAACTTTACACAGGTGGTATTTTCCCTGGCAGGTAAACTACAGGTAAATTTATTAGTGATTTTAGCATAAATTGAGTTTATTTATACAGTTAAACATAAATTACAGGAAATAATCCCTACCCACCGAAAATTTCCCCGAATCATAGTTAAAAAAAAAATCCCTACAATCGAAAAAATCCTGTATTTTCTCCCCACTGGTGTATACAGAACCCGGCCATTAATCCCGGCCAGCTCGCTAACGACGACGCGGCCACAACAACTGCTTGATTTGTGGATTTTCCTGATTCAAGTTTAAACTCCCAGGCCGGGGGTGTAGGGGGGAGGGAGGGGATTTATGAGAGACATAAATCCCCTCCTTTCTGCCTCCTCCCCCATTCCCTATCTCCTCTTCCTCACCTTTCTTTCTCCTCTTCCACCTTCTTTCTCTTCTTACTCCTCCTTCTTCCTCCTATTTCTTCCCACTTTATTCACTTGTGTACTTTTTTAAGTAGATTTGTTTCTTGTTTCAGTTGTTAGTTGTTATGTAAGTAATGGTCACGAGTGTGTGTGTGTGTTAGTTGACAACCGTGTGTGTAATATACTCGTATGTATGTTCTCTCAGCACCGCTAGTTGTTAAGTCTCAGCCACACTGATCCGTGACAAGAACTTATATGTGTGTGTGTGTGTGTGTGTGTTTGTGTGTGTGTGTGTGTGTGTGTGTGTGTGTGTGTGTGTGTGTGTGTGTACGAGAGATAAATTAGCTCCCAAGAAAGAAAGGATGGCAGAAGACTCCCCAAGCAGGCACGTAAGATGAATTGTTCTGGAGAAGAATGTAAGATGATTTACTCCCAATAACGAAAATGGAGGAATGAGTCGTCACGTGAGATGGGCGGGCGACCTGGAGGTGAGCGTGGCCGTTCTTCCAGTCCGGTCGTGAGAACGTTTATTTACGATCCTCTCATGCTAATTACTGTTTGCAATACTGGTTGACAAGGCTAACGAGGAGGTAGTGGTGGTGGGTGTAGTAATGGTGGTGGTGAAGTGAGTGATGGTGGTAATGGTGAGGTGTGTGGTAGTGGTAGCTGTGGTGGTGGTGGTAGTGATGAGATGTTGTAGTGATGGTGGTTGTTAGGTTGTGAGATGTGTAGTGGTGTTGTTTGTGGTGTTGGTGTGTTGTTGCAGTACTGGTGTTGAGGTTTGTGGTGGTAGGGGTGGTGCTGATGTTGTGTGTGGTAGTGGTGGTAGTAGTGGTGAGGGGTACATTGGTTATGGTGGTGTTGGTACGTGGTGGTAGAAGTGATTTTAAGAATATTGGTGACATGTGGTGGTAGTAGTAGTAGTGGTGGTGGTGATGGTGACGGTGATAGTGGTGGTAGCTGTGGTGATGGTGATCTTCAAGGAGTATAACCATCGTCTTTGAAGACTTAATTGACCGGGGGCGTCAACAGGTAGGCTCTAACCCATCCCCTCCTTACCTCCCCTTTCCCCCCTCACCTGTCCGAGCTAATTAGCCTTCTTATGACGCACTAAAACCAAGAGGCCCGGTGCTTGGAAGAGCGAGTTAACAGCCGCTTGTCAGGGCATTACACCCACCCAAACTACATCTTGAACCCCTTAAGAGCCTCCTACAGCCGCTTCTAATCTTCTAAAAGACCATTTAAAAGGGGTTTTGTGGGTCCCGAGTTCGGTGCTACAGCCTGACGTGGAGGGTTTTACAGGTGAGGTGAGGGGAGGTTACAGCCTGGCCTGCCCGTGTATGTGGACACCTGATGACCAAGCAGGTGAGAAGGCGGCGATATTCACACCTGGACGACCCGGGTTTTTGTGCAGCCCAGGGCCAAATTTGTTGATTTTTGAGGGAGATTGAAGGGGAGATTGAGGAGGTGAATAAGGGGAGGGGAGGATGAAGTTGGAGGGAGAGATAAGAGATAGGTGGAGGGAGGGAGAGGAAGGGGAGTAGATGGATGGAGGGGACGGAAAATTAAAGGGAGGGGGAGATAGAGGGAGGGGAGGATGAAATAAAGGGAATGAATGATAAAATGGAAAATGGATGGGGGGAGGGAGATAGGAAGGATAATGGTTGGAGTGGGAGAGGAGAGGGAGAATAGATGAAGGAGGAGAGGAGAGAAGTAGCGGTAGGAAATTTAATTAACAACTTTTTTTTATAAATTTTTGCTAAACGAATAAATATAATTATTTTTTTTAATACAACAATAGATAATGTATTTTGGTTTAACGAAAGAGTCCAGCTGTGTATATTTGAGCACATTTTAAAAGGATAAGTAACCGAAATAAATATGTAAATTACTGGTGTATTTCGTGTATTTTGAAATTTATGAAAGTTTATTTTACGTAATTGTGTTAATTTTAAGTACTAAAAGTTAACTTGTCACTTTGTTCATACCTTATTGACACAAAATTTCCTCCCCCCTACCTTCTCGTCTTTATCTCCCCCCCCCTTTTCCCCCCATCTACTACTACCACCTTTTCCTCTCCCATCCCCTTCCCTCTTCTCTCCCCTCTCCCCTCTCCACCACCATGAGTACCACCTGTATCCCCCTCTCTTTCTAGTACAAACTATGCCATTCCTTACCAACCTCCCCTTTCCCCGCCTCCTCCTCTTCTCCCAACTTCATTTCTCTCTCTTTCACCATCATCATCCACTGTATTCCCCTCCTCTTTTCCTTTCCCTTCCCTCACATCACCTCTTCGATAGTCTTCCTTCCCCTCCCATCTTCCCATCCCCCTCTCTACCTCTCCCTCTACCTCCCCCCTCCCCTCCATCTTATTTTCTCCTCTTCTTCCTTCCCCTCCCTTCCTCTCCCTTCCCAGACAGCGGACGGGGCCAGATGGCACAGTTCACGAACCTGTCACAAGGCAAGAAAGATGGTGAGGTGAACACTAAAGATAGCAACCGCAGCCAACACGACCATACCATCAACCATCCTCGTTAACAGCTTGTTATGTTGCCCTAACAACCCCTGGGCTAACGACCCTCCTTCTCCCACATCCCCACCTCCACTCCCCACATCTGCTCCCCCTCCTCTTCCTCACATCTCCAACTTCACTCCCCTCCCTCCCCTCCCCTCCCCCATCCCACATCCCCACCTCCTATCCCCTCCTTCCCTTCCTCCCCTACATCCACTCCTCTCTTCCCCCCACCTATGCTCTACTCCCCTCCCACCTCCACTCCCCTCCTCCCCAGCTTGCCTTGTGGGGAGCTCTACATGCTTGTGTTATGTGGTGTGGGGATTAATATGTAAAAGCTTCTGTGGGCTAAGTTGGGGTGGGGGGTGTAACTTAATTCCTCTGCCTCGCCCTCACATGGTTAATATATACACCTGAACCTTCACGTACACAGAGTATACAAAGACGGAGATAAGTATGTGTACATGAGCTGGTAGATCTTACCTCCTCGCCACTACCTCCTCTTCTTCCTTCTCTTCCTCTTCCTTGTTAGCTCACTCACATATACATATAACCTCCTCCGTCTTCCATCCTCCATATGTATATCCCTATCACCTACACACACACACACACACACACACACACACACACACACACACACACACACACACACACACACACACACACACACACACACACACACACTACATGAACAGAGTCATTCCAACCACTGTAAAAATCGTCAATGAATCGTAGATAATAACTCGTGTGTTCACCCATGTTTCTTCTCCTTTTGTGCTGTATTTACACTGAAACCTTTTGTTAAACGACCCTCTCTCCAGGACGCTGTGTATATATACCTCTCCATACATAAGGAGAGACATAATTACTCAAAATATTGTCACCCTGCCCAGTTTATCGGCGTTGATTTGCTATCGTTCTGTCGGGATGTCGATGGTTTTTTGTCGTTCCTTCGGGAGGATGTTCTGCTGTTCTCTGTGGTAGACGTAATGTCGTTCTGTCGGGATGTACTGTAGGGAATGTTTATCGTTTCTGTCGGGGAATTGTACTGTCGTTCTGTCGGGATTTACTTTAGGGAATGTTTTGTCTTTCTGCCTGGGTGGATATCTGGTATCGGGGGGGAGTAACTGCTCTTGTTCCTGGTATTTATGGCAGGTATAAATCTACCGAAAGGAAACACGGAATTAATTTATGGGAGCGGCTATTTCACTGGGTTTTTTTTCCGGGTCATGAAATCGTTTGTCTTCACCTTGTCTCTCGTGTGTGTTGTCTTTGATTCCTGTGTGTGTGTATGTGTGTTTTAATTGTATTTTAGTTGTTGCTCTCTCATAAAAACAGTGTTGGTAAAGGGAGTAAATAAAGTCTCTTAAGGTCTCTGGTCACACTCACCCACACTAACAAGAAAATTGTCCCTCAGAATCTGGGAAAAATTAACACAAACATCTGGGAGAGATTAATATTCCTCTCCTGACTTGTTGACACCTAGTGAGCTGAAGGGGGGCGGGAGGTGGGTTGAGGGAGGGGGTGGTGTCACAGGGGGGCGGGAGGTGGGTTGGGGAGTGGGGGTGTCACGCGGCAGGGGGCGGGAGGTGTGGGGAGGGGTGGCGCAGGGGGCGGGAGGTGGGTTGAGGGGGGGGCCACAGCAGGGGGGGGCGGGAGAGAGATGAAGATGAAGGAGGAGGTGGGAATGTTGTGTGAAAGATGAGGAGGAGAAGAAAGAGGAAGAATAGAAGAAGTGGGGGGGAATCTGAAGTAGAGGAGAAGAAATGAGAAAGGGAGAAGTAGGAGAGGAGAGAGAGAGAGAGAGAGAGGAGAGAGAGAGAGAGAGAGAGAGAGAGAGAGAGAGAGAAAAGACTTACCACGCCATAATAACACCTTGAAAGCTTCTTGGGTCATGTTATCTCCTTGTTATCTTGCCGTGTCATCGCCTGCTATTTCGACTGTTATCTTCCCAATCGATTAGGTCAGCTGATTGGTAACTACCCTCCCCCCCCCAACACCTTCAGATTTCCACGACGATTGGTTGTTCTTCGTGGTCAGATTTGAAAGGATTTGGTATGTTCATTATTAATATTTTTCCTCAGATTTTTTTTTTTTTGCCGTGAAGTTAATTGTGTAATATTTCGTCTTCAATTTTAGACTGGTAAGTGATCACAGTTTGGTGGTATTTGACTGGTAACTGGTTGTATTTATTTGTGGAGGCTTTTGAGTTCTTTTTAAAACTTCATCTGTTTGTTTAGACTGGTTTTGGTGGTGTTGAGGGTGTTAACTGATTCATGAAGTTATTTAGTTGTAAATGACTTAACTGTTAACTGGTTAGATTTGTAAATATTGTATTTGTATTTGATGAGTGGTACTAAAGGCTACTGACTGGGTGAAAAAAATTGGAAAATGTTCACTGGATAATTATTGAACAATGACTGGCATATGCTTGAACATAAACTGAAATTGTGTTGCCTCAAATTGCTTTCGTTTGACTGTTAACTGGCTGTCGATGGAACGAATTTTAATTAGCTTGCAGTTAATTGAGTTATTTACTCAGTGAGACGAACGGTCTACTGTTAGCTGAGTGACTTAACTGTCATGTGGGTGACTGTTAAGTGTCATGCCGGTGACTGTTATCTGTCAAGCGGGGTGACTGTCAACTTGCCTCACCCAGTAGCGACAGAGGCTGGTGGTGGTAGGGGAGGGAGGAGGTGGGGGAGGGGGCAGTGGGGGTAAGGGAGGGGGAAGTGGGGTCGGGTGTCTCCCTTGTGTCAGTGGAGGTGCCAAGTGGTTTTTAATGGCGGTTTTTTGCTCAGCTCTCCCTCTCCTCTCTCTGTTTTTTTTGGTGTGTGTGTGTGTGTGTGTGTGTGTGTGTTTTGTGTAGAAGGTACACACACACACACACACACACATTCATGTATACATGTGTACAGTACACCTTTCCATTCACTCTATACTCTCCTCCCTTCCTTTACCTTCTTCCTTCTTCTCTCACCCCTTCACCCTTCCCTCCTTTCACATCACCCACCTCCTTCTTCCCCTTCCCCTCCTTCCCCCTCCTCCCCCTACCCTCCTCCTCCTCCCCAACCCTCCTTCCCTAGTTCTCTTTCGACAAATTGAATTCTGGGTGTAAACGAGTTTTTAAGTGCGTCTCAGGTTTCGAATAAGGAAATATTTTGATGTGTATGGTGAAGATGTACGGCCATAACAAGCGTGTGAGAGAGAGAGAGAGAGAGAGAGAGATAATTAACCATCTAACAGGTAACTTCAGGAGGGGTCTACCACCATCCTACACCATCACCCAACACGTCACTCACCTGGTAACTTTACCTGTAAGATATAACCCGGCCATAGGTAAGGTCTTCTTAGTAAGGTGGCGGAATACCTCTCAGGTGTCAGGTGAGGCCTTCCCCCACCCAGCACACATCCACACCATCTCTACCACCCTGAAACTTGACCCTCCCTGATAGTGAGGTAGGGCGGGTGGGTGGGTGGGTGGGAGAGGAAAGTAGTTGAGAAGGAGGGTGGGTGAGGTGAGGGTGGGTTGGAGGAGAGGAAAGTGGTTCAGATGGAGGGTGGGTGAGGTGCGGGTGGGTGGGTTGGAGGAGAGAGAATGTGTAGTTAGGATAGAGGTTGAGTGGGTGGGGGAGTATGAGTGGGATGGACGATGAGTGGGAAGGAGGATAGGTGGGAGAGAAAGGGTGGGATGAAGGGTGTATGGATAAATGGTATAGGGATAATGGGGGGGAGGAGGGTGGGTGGATGAAAGAGGGAGGGGAGTTTATGGAACGGAAGAAGGGACGAAGGAGGGTAAGTGAATCAAAAGGAGGGAACGAAGATGGATGGCTAGCGATGATGGAAGGGGAGAGGGGAGGTCGTTTGGTTGAGTACTTCCCCAGCCCAGGTGATTAGTGGGGGGGAGAGGGAAGGAGAGTCATAACTGTAAAGTAATTCTCCGGTCTTGATTGTGGAGGGAAGGAGTGGTGATGGGAAAGAAGCGAAGGGATGATAAGCAGATGGGAAAGAAAGGAAAGAGTGATGGAAGGGAGAAAGGGAGGGAGAGGTGGAGGGAATGAAGGTAGTCATCGTACTGAAGAGGTTGCAGGCGAACAGTGCAATAAAGATGAATTCTTAGTGTTGATTGCAAGTGTCAACACGAAGGAGCGATCCACGAGGCAACACTGTGAGTCAACAACACCGTCGATACCTGATTACCTGCCCACCTTAATTAGTCGTGAGGGAAGAAAACATTCAGGTGTAGGCTGGCCATGCTAACGAAGGGGGGGGGGGTGGGGATTGGTATACAGGACGGGGGGGATGATTGGAAAAGATTGGAGGCGAGAGTAGGAAAATTTTTGGGCTTTAGAGAGGGGCTGAAAAAAGAATAGGGGAATAGGAAGATCTGGGACGGATTGGAAGATTAGAAGGGATTGGAGTTATGAGCCGAACATTTTCCAATCGTCAATATTATGAAGGAATAATAATGAAGGGAAGATTAAAACTGAGGATTAGAGAAGAGACAGGAAAGGATTAGCTGATTAAGAAGAATGGAGAACATAATATTTTCCATCGGTAAGTTATATCAGTGATGAGTCAGATATATTGAAGCTTATCATCATCACCATCATCATCATCATCATCATCATCATCATCATCTTCACCGCACCACCACCATCATCATCATCATCATCATCATTATCATCATCATCATCATCCCCTTTACTCTCTCCATCTACGCTCTTACGCAGTTGATAATATCCTCCCCGTCTCATTTCCCTTCCCTCTCTTTCCCTCCTCCTTCCCCCTCCTCCCTACCCCTTCTCCCCCAATTCCCATTCCAGCCTGCCTGTAGTAATCCAGACGAAGGCATTCCAGGTTCCATTAACACCGACCACCCTGGAATATTCCCACCGGTACTGCCTCTCCCATTAAAGAAACGTTTTGTGGGTACATTAAGGAGACGCCGAAGAAACGTTTGTAAATTAAAGGAACGTTTTCGTGGGTGGTGCATAAAAGATCAAAGGATAATGTGATGTATGTCTATATACGTCTATTGTGTAGTGTGTGTGTGTGTGTGTGTGTGTGTGTGTGTGTGTGTGTGTGTGTGTGTGTGTGTGTGTGTGTTCAGTACATCACCGTAAGTAAACCAATCTCTGTCTCTGTGGACCAGTAAGCTTGATAGGCGGACCAACTCCTCTCAGCCAATCATTCAAGTATTAGCTAATCTCGTGAAGGCCATTTGATGTTTGTGTGGAGAGCTGTAATGCGGCCATTAAGCTTGGCCAACAGTTTGGGGCCACCTGGTCTTCTCCACACACACACACACACACACACACACACACACATCCCTCCACCTCCTTGCCTCACGTTCCTCTACCCCCTTCCCTCACCATCTTCCACCTCCTTCCCTCACCATCTTCCACCTCCCCTCACCCTCCTTCCCTCACCATCTCCCTCCACTTTCTTCCCTCACTATCTTCCACCTCCCCTCACCCTGTTCCACCTCCTTCCCTCACCATCTTCCACCTCCCCTCACCTCCCTCACCCTCCTTCCCTCACAACGTCTTTGCCTTAACAAGATTGGAGCGACCCATTTCACAAATCCTGGACCAGCGTTTAGGAATCCATTGGTGGTTAAGTGAGGGTCGTGGGAGCAGTCTTGGACGGCCAGTCACCTGTTTTACCTGGTAATTAAGGCGTAATTGACGCTTCAGGTGGACGGGCAGTATTTGGGGTGGGCCAGGTGGGAGGGTGTGCTGTAGGTGAGTGGGGGCGAAGTTGTTGTTGTGGTTGTTTTGGCTATAATTGTTTGTATTATGGCAGGAATTATTGAAATTATTATTATTATTATTATTATTATTATTATTATTATTATTATTATTATTATTATTATTATTATTATTATTATTATTATTATTATTATTATTATTATTATTATTATTATTATTATTATTATTAGGGTCACTCGGTTTCCTGCCGTGGGGTAAATGAATTCCTAAAAGGCATTAATTCCTGACTAACACGATATTTAAAAAAAAATTCCAGCGAATGTTTTTAAATTTTACGAGAATCTAATATTTGGCGCTTTATGTCCGGATATTGCAAAAGTGAATTGATTTCACGATCAAACGAGTCATTTATTGCTTAATTGGTGGTCTTCTATTGTCATGAATTTTAAGCTCACTGATTGGTCGCTGGAACTATGCAATGGTTGATTAGATTAGTGTTTAGCCTATATTTGGAAATTATTAAAAATAGAGGAGTTTTGACTATATATATATATATATATATATACAGAGAGAGAGAGAGAGGGAGAGAGAGGTAAACCTTGTCTTACTGCAAGTCTTAACAAAGTTTGAGACTGTCAAATGTAATGTAGCCTGACAGGGCTACAAAGAGACGTACAGTGATCTATATATAGTCTAGACTCATCACAGCGAGGTATAAGACGTGTCAAGTGTCTATCAGTTACAGGTGTGAGAAAGGCACCAGTGTTTCAGTCGTTGACGTCTTGAAGGTATACAGAGTGATCTATACAGGCATCCTACACACTCGTCTGGCATCCGTCCATTACTATCATAAATTCCATCTCATTGTAGGTTCTTGAGACAGTGTTATATTTACTGTCTCGAAGATTGACAGACATATAGACATACGGCCCTGATATCTTACACCCATGGGAGACATAATACCCGTCATAAATCCTGTCTCATTGTAGGGTGTTGAGACACATGTAACATAACGATGAGATATCTCTGTTTAGTGTCTCTCGGGGCTGTCGTCCGTGTTTGAAAAATATCATAGGAAAATAGTCAGGAAATAAAGTCATTTTTTAAAGTATCCTAAATAAAGTTTTGGACTTTTTGCCGTGATTTTTCATTGACTTTTTTCCCCGAGACTTTTTCCTTGTGGCTAATCTCCCCATTCCTTTTCTCTCGGTGATTTTTCTATTCTTTCCCTAAGGCTTCTTCCCAGTTCCTCTTCTCCCTGTGACTTTTTTCCCAGTACATTTTCTTTTATGTGATTTTGTTCCTACCATCGCCGGGTTCACCTTCAGGAGACCACCGTCGGCGTCAGTGTTTGAGAGGATTACACCCAACACCGGGTAAATAACCCCCGAGGGACAGTGAATTGGGTGTAAAATGTAACCCCCTCCCCCACCTTTTTTTCCCCCGTCAGCCCCGCCGTTAACAGGGGAGGTGGATTACTTAACTGTTAACAGAGTAAGATCATGAATAACCACGGGTCTGGTTTCGCCTTGTTTCGCGCAGGTAATTACATAGTTGGGGTGATTTAAAGCCCAGTAAACAACCAGTCTCCGTGGAAGTGATCGGTCGGTTCCATCTATCCGCGTCTAGCCGGGGTGTGTGGAGGGCTAGAGGCTAGTCAAGGGCTCGCTCACACTCTTCCTACATCCCGGAATAGGAGTTTGAGTGCTACCTGACGCTCATGTGAGATCCAGCCTACCAACACCCTCTCATCGTCTCTCTCTGCAGGCTTCTTGAAATAAGTATTTGAGGGTCACCTGACACTCACGTGATATTCACCTTCATCCTAGCACTCAAGTAACACTCAACCTCACCCTACAGCTGAAGTGAAACTCAGCTTACCAACACTCCCTCACTCACTGTATTTAGTTCTCAGAATAGGAATTTGAGGGCTACCTGGCGCTCGAGGGAAATTCAGTCTCTTCTCGACGCTCAAGGACGAGCTAGCCGTTTACTCACCTCTCAAGATATGAATTTGATAGTATCTTAAAGACCATTTTGGCTTACCGAGACTTCCTCGCCCTCAAACTGGTTCTCGGAATTAAAGTTTGAGTGCTACCTGACGCTCAAGTGAGAGCCATCATTAACTCGCCTCTTGGAATGTGAATTTGAGGGTTCGTTGATACCCTTTTGTGAGTAACCATAGATTATTTACCCTTATTCTGATTCTCAGAATATATGGTTAAGGGCATACAAACGCTCAAGTGTGACAGCCTAGTCCTGCCTCTCAGACTATGAGTTTAAGAACGTACTAGCGCTCAAGTGAGAAACCGTCGACCCCTCTCCTAGAATTTGACTGAGGGTATGCTAGCGCTCAAGTGAGACAGCCTCTCCCCGTCCTTCAGAATAAAAATTTGAGGGCAAATTTGAGTCGCTTCTCGTCTCTCAAAATTGAAATTCATGTATAAGTTAAATATTGGTCCAGATTCGACGTGTTCGATTCCGAAATTTTTGGCTTGGGTGTAGGGTGTAAAAATGACTGTATTCCGAACACGAATTTCAACGAGTTGTCGCCTGAGTTATAACTTGAGATTTGATTTAGAGTTTGAGTTATTCCTGGAGTTTATACTTGAGTTAGATGTTGCCTTGTCCCTTGAGTTAGAATTTGGTGTTGTTGCTTGAGTTTGAACATAGTCCCCTAGATTCAGCGAGCAGCCGGCGCTTAAGGGCAAGGTCAGTGGTGTGTGTTTGACAGAGAATGAAGTGTGTATTCAGCACCACCGCTTCAGGGCTGTGTGTGGTTCTTCCCAAGTGATTCCGGGAACTGATTGGTTGAAGGGTGGGAGCGAGGCTGCAATTGGTGGGTGACGGAGAGCTTTGATTGGCTGATACGACGCGAGGTAGTCTATGATTGGTTGATCTAACGATAGCTTATCTCTGATTGGACACCACGATAAGAACTCGTTTGTGATTGGTTGTGACGCATGTTGGCAAGTTTGTTTTCGTTGATATGTAGAGGTTTTTGTGTTGGTTTGTTTTGTTCAGTATGTTAAGTTTATTTTTCATAATTACACACACACACACACACACACACACACACACACACACACACACACACACACACACACACACACACACACACACACACACACTCTCACTCTCTCTCTCTCTCTCTCTCTGTATGTGTGAAAAAATTACGAAAGCGAAATTTTTACTTGGATTACACCCCCATGATTAGTCAAAACAATGAAAGCTGTCTCATGATTGGCCAACAGTATGAGATATGTCCCGTGATTGGTTGTGTGTAATAACATACGTTCTCGCCCAAGGTTGGCTCAGAAAGTGCGAGGTAACAGAAGCTCTCTTGTGATTGGTCGAGAGAGTAAGATTTAATACACTAACTAACGACTGCCTCCTTGATATCGCTGAAGTAATTGGTCTAGGTAATGAAAGCTGTCTCGTGATTGGTCGAGAGTGAGATATGATAAGCTTCTGTAAGAGGCCATTTTGATAGCGGCAATGAAAGCTGGCTCGTGATTGGCTGCGAGTGAGATATAATAAGCTTCTGTAATTGGTTGTTGTGTTGATGGAGATAATGAAAGCTGTCTCGTGATTGGTCGAGAGTGAGATATAATGAGCTTCTGTCGTTGTGTTGAGGGAGGTAATGAAAGCCGTCACGTGATTGGTCGAGAGTAAGATATAATGAACTACTGTAATTGGTCGTTGTGTTGAGAGGTAAAGTGTAATTAACTTTCTCCTATAAGTTAATTCAGCTCTTGACGCACCTGGTATACAATATTGGCTCAGGAATATATAATACAGGTACCAGTAGTGTATATAATGAATTATAATAGCAAACAGTTTATAATGCATAATATTTACGGGGCGAGATGAGAGTGAGCACCGTCCGCCGGGCCAAGTGTTTCCTATCATCTCTCCTTGACGCTTAAATTAACCAAGATTCAGCCCAAGAGACGCGAAATAGTTTTTGCAAATAATATAAAGCCTAATAAACTGCACTGACGAACGAGCTTAACTACGTAATGACCCTTAATTACCATCTCCAGGAATAGTTTGTAATAAAAGAAACACCCGGGCTGTAAGAGAGTATAGGTGTATCATGTCTGTTTTTACCGTCCAGAAGCTATTTCGTATTAAATCTATGATCGACCAGCGAGGTATTGATTTGGGCAGCAAATGATACCGTCCAGGCAGGCAGAGATACCGAACGGGTGAAAAATAGACTACTTCCTTAGACCGTAATAAATTAATACTTACCCCGGCCGTGTTCAGAAGCCCAGACCCAAACCTCACGGCATAATTAGACCTTATTTATTGGATTCGAACCGGTGGTGTTGAAGCGAGAGTGAGAGAGAGAGAGACCAAGAGGCTAGACTTAGTGATCCTCCTCCCGCCCACCCACCTCCCCCCCCTACACCCTCTACCCCCCCTGTATAATCTAGCACTAGGGGGGAGGGGGGAAATAAATACGATGTAATGCCTGGGATTACACGTAGACGATGGGGCATTCACTGGTGATTTTATTCCTCAAGAGAGTCGGCTTGTGTTTATAAATGGTGCTCGAGATTGCATCATTGGCTGAGGGAGATGGAGAGGTGAGGGAGGGAGGGAGACAGAGGGAGGGAGACAGAGGGAGGGAGAGAGGGAAATAAGGAGCGAGGGAAGTTGGCAGATAAGGAGGGAAGAAGGAATGTAGGTAGGAACAGGGGGGGGGGAGTGGGAGGTAGATAGGCAAAAGGGGAAGGAATGTAGGGAGAAAGGGAGGAAGGCAGGATTTGGAGGGAGGGAGGTGGTGAGAGGGGATGATGTATAGGGAGAGAGGGAGGAAGGTAGGGAGGGAAGGAGGTAGATCGGGAGGTAGGGAGAGGGGTAGGGGGGTAAGGATTTGGAGGGGTAAATGAAGGTAGGGAATGAGGGAGAGAAGGAGGTAGGGAATGTGGTAGGGGGTAGGATTTGGAGAGAAGGAAGTAGGGGAAGGGAATGTAGGCAGAAAATGAGGAAAGGAGGGAGAGAACCGGGGAAAAGGGAGGGAGATAGGGAATGGTAGAGATATGGAAGTACGAAGGCAGGGAATGAGGGAGAGGTGGAAGAAGGCAGATGATGAGTAGGTAGGGAATGAAGAAGAGATGGAGAGATAGAGGGACTAAGGCAGGGAATAAGGGAGAGGTATCAGGTATCTGGTATCAGGCAGGGTATGAGGGAAGAAGAGAGAGAGAGAGGCTCACATGGTATATTCACTAACCCGCTGAGTTAACCGAGGCTCCCAATACTGTTTCAATCCACCCGCCTTATCACCACCAACACTACCACCACTACTACTGCTACCACAACCACAAACACCACCACCACTAACACCACCATCATCACTAACACCACCACCACTAACACCACCACCACCACTAACACCACCACCACTAACACCACCACCACTAACACCACCACCATCACTAACACCACCACCACTGAAACAGCAACACTTGGCAGGTCATGAGCATAGCACTGACAGCAGCAGCAGCACAACTGGCTGGGCAGGCACTGGACTGGGCTGGCCTTGGCTGGGCACCACTAACACCACCACCACTAACACCACCATCACTACCCCACCACCACCACTAACACCACCACCACCACCACTAACACCACCACCACCCAACACCACCACTGCATCACTAACACCACCACCACTAACACCACCCACCACCACCACCCCTAACACCACCACCACACCACCACCACAACCACTAACACCACCACCACTAACACCACCACCACTACCACCTTACCACAACCACTAACACCACCACCACTAACACCACCACCATCACCCACCACCATCACTAACACCACCACCACTAACACCACCACATCCCCTACCACCACTTACACCTGCATGATATGCACCTATGCTTATTTAAATTAACTTCTGACACCTTGAAATATAAACACCTGCCCAAATACCGAGAATTAAGAGAGGAGGAGGAGGGGGAAGAGGAGGAGGAGGGGGAAGAGGAGGAGGAGGGGGAAGAGGAGGAGGAGGGGGAAGAGGAGGAGGAGGGGGAAGAGGAGGGGTGAGGGCAGGAAGAAGCGTTTGACTTGAGAGGGGTTTAAGAATACAGAAGCGGTAAGTCAAATTTACCTCGCTTGATATTATCGCAATGTAGGAAAGTAATTAGCAGTGTCTCACCTGATGTATGGCGCAGGTGGGTGAGGGATGGCGGAGAGTCTTTGTGCCGTTCCAGCCCCGACCTGATAACTGTTATTATCTTGTGTATAAAAATTCTTAGGTATAAATCTTGTTGTTGTTGAGCAAAGTCCACACAGCATTAGCGATTAAACCGGGGTGTCGGTGGGGGCGTAATAGTGCGACTCCACGCTGGTCAATAGTGGTGATGGTGGTAACTCTTTAGAACGTGATTTTCAGCCTATGGTGTTATAGTCAGGTAGATGGGTGTATCCTGTTCTCTTATCACTGCCAGAAGATGAAATGGTGATTGTAAGTTTGTGTTGGTGTTTCTGCCTCTTAGTTTTATTTAGGTTTTTTTTTGTATCTGTGTAACGTCGTGGTTGATTTAATTGTATGTTTTTAAGAAGTGAGGAAGTTACGAAGGTGTTAAGTGTAGTTGTTGTGTGTGTGTGTGTGTGTGTGTGTGTGTGTGTGTGTGTGTGTGTGTGTGTTTGTGTGTTTCAGTTTAGTCAGATTGGGGTTAGAGGTAATAATAATAGTAGAAACATAGAAATATATTAAAATGACCAAGATGATTATTATTATTATTATTATTATTATTATTATTATTATTGTTATTATTATTATTATTATTATTATTATTATTATTATTATTATTATTATTATTATTATTATTATTATTATTATTATTATTATTATTAATGAATGACTTGCCTTCGTAGATACAAAAAAACAACACAGTTTACCGTAGTCATACGTCATTACCGTCATTATGGTTGTTGTGAGTAATTACGTTAGATAATGGCTGGTTAGGGTCATTATGACGGTGGGTGAGTAATTACGATGACAAGTCCAGTGAAATTTTTTCATAACGACCATTTTTAGTCATTTTGATTAACCTTTTGTGTGTGTGTGTGTGTGTGTGTGTGTGTGTGTGTGTGGTAGCAACGACAACAACAAGTGATCGTGATAAATATGTCCTCTTGGTGTTGTTGTTCAGTAATCATCCCAACAACCTGTCATTTGGAACAGCTTCTCCATTTATCTCAACAGCATCTATACGCTGTCAACCGGGCCGGCCTGTCTATTATTATCGATACAGCTTGGTGTTTACACTTATCCTTCTGTTCTGTCAATATCATCTCTACCTTTTTATACCTGACCCAGAACCCGTCAATCTAAGTTCTGTCTATTATTTCCCCTCAACAGTGTGTCTTATCAGATATCCTAAGTTTCTTCCAGTGTTACCTGCGATTTTTTTTCTCTTTAAAATTGTCAACCAAACACCTGTCATTTATATATCTCAATAACAGGTGTTTTCTTATATATCCAGATCTTCTGTCAATATTATTATTTTTTTACCAAACTATCAACCAAACACCTGTCATTTATATATACCAACGTCAGGTGTTATCTTATAAACCAAGCTTCTGTCATTATTACCTGGACACACTTATTTTTTCTCATCAACGCCAGAACCTGTCAAACTAACGCCTGTCCATTATTTCATACGTTTATCGGGGAAAAATCTAATACGTAATTGCTATTTTTTTCTAGTATCGTAAAATATGAAGTGTCTATCGAGTCTAAAACACGTCTTGTTATCGCCAACTACCTACAGGTGTGATCAGGGGCCTCTGGTCGTCAACATCACCAAGACACAGGTGTAATTTGGGCCAGTTTTTCACATATCTCAAAGCAACTGTTGACAATCATTACAAAATTAATACTTTTTCTCAGCATTTCTTTTTACCTTAACAGCTTCAGTTCCCAGCGTTTCAAATACTCGTCTCAGTGTTATTAAGAGTTGATTTATGTGTTGTAATATCGAAAGTGTTATTTACAAGGTTAATAATTACCGTATTTTTTGTAATTGTTTTGACTGTAATTGAAGATTAGAGTCACACACATACACACACACACACACAGACCACTGATTGTATACCTCGTCTCCTCTTATTGTCTAGCCATTCGTCCTGATTGTCGACCAAATCTACGGATGGGTAAATAATAATCTGATTGATGTACGAGACGTTCTTTCCCTCTATCACCCCTCCCACACCCCTACCCCCCCCCCAAAAATAAATAAATTCCTCCAATCCCAGATAAAATATTTCCATCCGTAACAAATTTTTCCCACTCTACAGTAACAATTTATAATCCTCAGTAGCATTTTCCCTGTTCCCTGGCGTTATTTTTATTATTATTATTATTATTATTATTATTATTATTATTATTATTATTATTATTATTACTTCTGCTACTACCACTACTACTACAATTATTTATGACTGTGTGAAATTACGCTCGAGTCACACTGCCATATCGCCGCCATTGAGACATCGTACCATACCTAACTTAACACATATATTCCAGTCAAGGGAACACCAGGGTACGAACCTTTGTGAATCCAGAGTAGGATTTGTGTGTATGTTTAGTGAGTGATGGATGTGGTGGTGGTGGTGGTGGTGGATGGTTGCCGACGAGTCCTTATTTGTAGAGGATAACGAGGTGAGCTTGCTTGTTAGCGATATCTCTGGGAATTTACGATTTATGGCAGGGTTAAGAGTTGAGCGATATCTCTCCTGGGTGTTATGATTTATGGTCTGGGAGTTCAGAATTTAGCGATATTACTGAGGTGGTAAGGGGTTTTAAGCAGTCGCGATATCTGTGGGACATTTTGGAATCGTGGTTGAAGGGTTAAAAGTAACGATATCGCTGGAAATTAAGACTCGTGGTCAGGGGGGTTAAGAAAATAGCGATATTTCTCGGGTGTTCGGGGGTTAAGTAGCGATATCTCTGGAAATTTGTTCATTGATAGTTTGGGTTGAAAGTAGGCGATTTTCCTGAATTTTTAAGCGATAAATGAATTTCTGATTTGTTTAGACCAGGGATTCTTAACCTGGGGTCCATGGATGGGCTTCAGGGGGTCCGTGAAGGTCAGATAAAAATTAATTTTTGCATAAAAAAGTGTGAAACATAATTCCTTGTTAAGATTGTTTACTTTATTCACACTTTGTGTATGTCATACACTGTATGAGGCAATGAATTTTCAATAAAATAAAGTATATTCATTGCATGCAAAGTTGTGTTTATGTACTTATGTGCATTTTTCTTGGGAGGGGGTCCATAGCTTTCACCAGAGTCTCAAAGGGGTCCGTGACTCAAAAAGGTTAAGAACCACTGGTTTAGACGATAGACTGCAGAATAATCTTCCAAGTGGATTTTTCTTTTTTTTTCTTAAGGTACCAACGATTTTCTGGATTTGTTAACGGATAGGCAGTGGGATTTCCTGGATTTTTTTTATAACGATAGCGATTTTTCAAGGGGCAGGTAGAGCGGGATTTACGGGACATTTTAAAAAAAGTAAAGATTTTGTCTAAATAAATGAAATAAATTACCGACATGACCATATATTTAATAGTTAAATATTTTATTGTTTATTTACTTTCGAAATATTTATGTACTATTTATGTATTTATTTTAATATTTCTTTATTATCTTATTAAAATAGTTGTATAGTATTTAATATTTATTGAGAAAATTTGACATATTTTTTCTAAGGAGTTGAGGTGAATTTTTACATACTCTTCAATGAGGTGAATCTGAATATTTTTTTGAGGTAAATGTAAAAAAATAATGCGAAATAGAAATAGTAAAGTACAGTAGAATATTGTAGCTCAGTAACAGCCTCTTGTGTATCAAACTGGGTCTATTTTTTGTTAATATAATTTTAAAACAATAAATCTTTTTGGTTATGAACTTAAAAAAAAATTAATAAAATCTCAGAAATGAACCTAGATATATTTGTATATTATTATTTAACTTTTCAGTGGTTGTTTAAAACGATTATTGTAGTTTAAGATAAATTTAGAAGGGAATATTTTTGTTACTTCGTTCATCCTTCCGGCCATCCATAAATCCATATGTATGTTCGTTTGTTTGTTGAAGCCAATTGGTCGAACACTAGTGATGGCAGGGGAAGGGAGGCAGGAAATAATTGAAGGACTCTCTCTTTCTCTTTTTCCCCCTCTCTCTCTATCTCTCTCGCTTTTTCCCTCTGTCTCTCTCCTTTTCCTCTCTCTGTCTCTTTCACTCTCTCCTAATTTCATTCACATTTACATTTTATTAAAAACTTCCTCCTTTTATCCTGTAATTTATAATGTTACACACACACACACACACACACACACACACACACACACACGCACACACGCACCTCAATATTTTCACCCTAAAACACGAAGCGTCAATAGCAGGTCTGCCATCAAGTAGAGGTGATACATCAACCAAGGCTGGCCAGAGTACCGGGGAGGCGGCGTCTACCCCAGGTGGATGGCTATCACAGGTGACTTGATAAGGGCAGGTAATACATCACGGTCGACCACCTTGTTGGTACTGAGGGTCATCTGCTGCCCTACCTCTCTCATCTTGTTGTCTGCTTATTGTGATGCATGCATTATTAATGTTATTATTATTATTATTATTATTATTATTATTATTATTATTATTATTATTATTATTATTATTATTATTATTATTATTATCGCTCACACTTTGTACATCACAATATCTTTCTAAATCATTAATTTGTTTGTCGTTATATTTCTGTTGTTTCGATGATCTGCCTTAAGCTCCGGATAGTCATCAACAAAGTCATTTCCCGCAAAGATAATCCTTCGTGTGGTTCATTTATGACAAAGTCTTGCTTGTGTTATAATCAGCAGAGTGTCGTCGTGTCCTGACCTAACTGAGGGCTGTTTTGTGCGTGGGTGGAATAATAATGTTTACTTTAATGACTACTACACACACATCCAGTTGCCAGTTCTTAGATATTTTTATTTTAAATAACTTTAATTTCATTTCTATTTCAGGTAAGTTTTGCAGTGGACACCTTCCATGTGGCAGCTTGGTATGTGAGTACACCTGTTATTGTTAGGCTCACCTGTTGTTACACATGTTACCTTCTGCGGTGGTGACCTTGTTTATGTCTGTCAGTCTCTACACACACACACACACACACACACACACACACACACACACACACACACACTATGAAAATTAATTCTACTCTACATTTCGGTCACACAACAACGACTTTCAACGTTAAAAAAAAAATCTGCTCTAGGAATTGTAAATAGAGAAAAAAGAACTGACAAAAGTAGGAAGTAGACGGAAAAAAATACAACGGGATAAAAGTTAACAGGTGTGGTGGCGGTCCCGGTTTTAATTAGATTCCATATAGCACACTGGTCCTGAGGGGTTGCCGAATTCCCACTGATTCCCATTCCTAGGCCTAAAGTCCCTCCTCCTCCTCTTCTGCATCCTCCTTCTATTCGTTCCCCACATCTCATCCTCCTCTTTCTCCTCCTCCTCCTCCTTTCCTTATCTTCGGACCTATCCTCCTCCTCTCTTCTTCCCCCTTTTCCTTCTTCTCCTACTTTTCCTCCTCCTCTTCCATCCCTCATCTTTTCCTTCAACCATATTCGGATCTATTCTCCCCTCTCATCCTCCTCCTCCTCCCCCTCTTCGTTATTATCCAACATTGCCTGTTAATCACTGCTTCATTAACGTCTCCCTTAGTGCCCATTAATTCTCTAACAAACCATAAAATTTCCCTCTTCCCCTCCCTTTCGCTACTCCCCCATATCTCTCTCTCTCTCTCTCTCTCTCTCTCTCTCTCTCTCTCTCTCTCTCTCTGTATATATACGTGAATGCATGTGGAAATCGATATAATAAAGATTAAGATAATATAAGAGAATAAAAAGAGAGAGAAAAATAGAGAATCAGATTTTCAGATTTACCCCAAGGTAGCGCAGTGGCTAGTTTATTGGGTACCCTTACCATCCCGTGTAAGGCGAGGCGCAGAAGCGGTACAACGCCCAACGGGGAAGCAACGGTGTTCCTCCTTGCCCTCCTAGACCCAGATGAGAGAGTAAGAGAGAGTAATTTCCTCGGTAGGCCTATGACGTAAGAAGAAAACTCATTTAACAACTGCCTTTAAATTGTGAGAGAGAGAGAGAGAGAGAGAGAGAGAGAGAGAGAGAGAGAGAGAGAGAGAGAGAGAGAGAGAGATTTGTTAATTGTAAAAGTTTTGGTTAAATTAGTTCGTCCAGGATCTACTCCGCGAGGATGTATAACGATGAACAACGAGGTTTAATGTGGATTCGTGTCGTTGAACTGGCCTTAGCGAGGATGATTTTCGTTAAACAAAATCTAAAGAGGAAATTTTTTCGTTATACCTGGTTTTAAGGATGGTTTTTATTTCGTTGATCAATGTTTTCGTTGAACATATCTCCCTTAATATGAACATGAGTGTATTGAACAACATTCTAGATGGATTTTGATACCGTTTAACGAGACCATAACGAGGCTGCTTCTCGTTAAACAAAGGTTGGTTTAATGAAGCTTGACGTGGCTGATTCACTGTAAAACACCTTTATCTCTCTCTCTCTCTCTTGACCTGCTTTAAGTGAACTCTACCAGTAAGCCATAAGACACACCCATAACACGGGGCAGGAAGAACAACACGCATCAATAAACATCACACAAGCCACAAGAAGACATAAACATCTCCAACGTCCTCATTAACATCATATATTCAAAGCCATAAGACATCATCGGGGCACGTGGGGGTAGGGGTTGGGTGTGGGGGCAGACATATACCCTCCCCAGGACCTCCCAGTAAACATCAAAGGAGACTTAACAAGACCTAAACATCCTGGGCTACGTCAATAAACATCAGCAGGTGCGTCATAAAGCTCTGAAGATCGTCTCTGTTCGTCGGTGAATCGGTTATCACAATTAGCTGCTCACCTGGCCAGGTTAATGAAGCTATGAAAATTAGAGCCGCAAGTAGTTTGTTTGTTTATGTGTGTGTGTGTGTGTGTGTGTGTATGTGTGTGTGTGTGTGTTTTTTTTTTTACTGCGCATTGGGGTTATTGTTAGGTGAATGGGTCTTTCTCTCTCTCTCTCTCTCTCTCTAAGAATATCTCAAACAGCTAACTCTAGCAGATGATAAAACTCGCTACCTTGAAGGAGAAAAAAACCTAAGACAATAATTAGCTTCATCTCATCCAAGAACTGGGCAAAGGTTTTTGGAGTCACCTCAGCAAATCAGATACCTTAATGTGTGTATGCAACAGCGTGCATCATTTGCAACAATAATAATACCTCTTTATAAGTAGTCTTGTTGCAGAGTATCATCAACTTGGTGTTAGCATTTGCAAAAGGATCAAACAATGACTTTATTCTCTTGCGTTAAAATAGAAGAACACATTTAACTTAAGGTAAAAAGTAAAAAAAATTAACTTACCGAGATGTTTATTAAAAGTATATTGAGAATCTACCTTAATTAGATACGATCACTTAGCAGCTGCTTAGGAGATAAAATTAAGATTGAAAATATTTTAGAAATAATTATATACCTGGTTTTTTGGGTTAAGTGAACGTATCTAGTTAAGGTTGAATCTTATTGTATTTTTAACACTGTTTTCGGTGTAACTTTTCTCTTTTGAACGTTTGAGAATTCGATCATTGGTTACGTTAATTATAGTGGAATTTCAGAGTAAGATTAATTATATAATTTTTGTACATTATTATTTTATCTTAAGTTAAACAAATGCCTATGTTCTTATATCGTCAATTACGACAGTTATTTATCGTACCAACATTTGGGTATTCGATTGTTGGATACGTGTGTGGTTAAGGTGAGATCTCAGTATAATTTTTAATGTTTTTAATTTTATTTTTGTAATTTTTCATAAGTCAACCAGATACGAGGAACACAATGTATGAACGTTTGAGAATCCGACCATCAGTTACGGTGGAGTTACTATGGTGTTTTATCTTAAGTTAATCAGTTAAATACGTCCTCTCTTGCTTCATTATTTACGAGGAACATTCATCTTACGATCTTGTGGGAATGTGTACCCTTAGATGCGATCGAACATTTATTTCTATCCGAGTAATTACACACTCCTCCACCAAGGGAAAAATCGCGTTGCTGGAAAATCCCATCATTATCATTTGTTTTACCTGTTGATAATTACACCTCTTAGTCATACTCAGGTGAGAAGCGAAGGTGAAATTAACATTTTGCGTCATTAATAACACGCTCCGCCCATTGACACCTGCATATTTTCTTCTTTGTTGTTTGTGTTGGGATTAAGTGGTGAGGCAGTGCGGTATAAATGCCGTAGTTGAAGTGTTTACATAATGGGCTATTACTGTTTAAATGACATAGCTTTAGGCTTTAAATAGCTACGGTAAAAGTAGTTTGAGAATGAATTATTAGCATTTAAATGGTTAACTACTGTGGTGTTAGGATTTAAATACACTAGTACAAGTATTCAAACAACAATTTATGCCGCGGTGGTAGAGTTTAAGCGCTGTAGTACAAGTAATTAGATAATGTGTTTAAGTGCTGTGTTGGACCTTAAATACCACACAGTGTTGATATTTACACAGCTTTACCGGGAGTGATCAATAGTGTTTGTAAACATTTCTGTTAATTAGCCACTTGGTGTGTGTTTAGTGATGGTTTGACGTCGTTTAGGCCAGTAAAGAGGATTTTAGATTTTATTTGTTATTTGTTATAGTCTAAACGAGGTACAGCTGAGGGTGTGACCTGACATTGTGACCTGTACTCAAACTCGACTTGTTCAGGTCATCATGGGGTTTAATAGGTTAACCTTCGGGCGTCTGTCACTTTGGTCTGGATGTGTGGGTCATTTTTTTTTACGATAAGGTCAGGGGTCAGGGGGTCAGGGTCATCATATCCCAGTTATTTATGTTGTCAAAGTTCATGATGACATCGAACTGTCACTCTACTATTACCACACAAATACAGGTGAGTCTGTTAATTAATGGTCGGGGAATAATCTCACCTGGCTAAACGGGTGGATGACGTATCTCACTCAAGTGCAGTCAAGTTGAATTTGGTTTTACAATTCTTACGTAATAATTTGTTGAGTTTGTAATGTCAGATTATTATTATGTTATGTGATGTTTTTGTTATTGTTGAAGAATTATAACAATGTTCCAGCTCATTGACTTGGTGATTCAATAAAGTAATATGATAAAGTAGATATTTTGTGTGTGTGTGTGTGTGTGTGTGTGTGTGTGGTGTGTGTGTGTGTGTGTGTGTGTGTGTGTGTGTGTGTGTGTGTGTGTGTGTGTGTGTGTGTCTGTGTCTGTGTGTGTGTGTGTGTGTGTGTGTGTGTGTGTGTGTGTGTGTGTGTGTGTGTGTGTGTGTTCATCCATAATCTTTGTTTTAGTTATTGTTCTTGATGATATTTATGGTGGTGGTAGATGTAGATAATGGTGATAATTATGGTAGTAATGATGGTAGCTGTGATGGTGGTGGTGCGGTGGTGGTGTTGGTGGTGGTGGTGGTGGTGGTGGTGGTGGTGGTGGTGGTGGTGGTGGTGGTGGTGGTGGTGCTGTGTGCGGTGGTGTTGGCGGTGGTGTTGGCGGTGGTGGTGGTGGTGGTGGTGGTGGTGGTAGCTGGTGGTGGTGGTGGTGGAGGTGGTGGTGTGGTGGCGGCAGTGGTAATGGTGGTGGTGGAGGTGGTAGTGGTGACCGGTGGTGGTGGTGGTGGTGGGTTGGCAGGATGGTATGGTGGTGGTAATGTGATGTGATGCTAGATAAGAATGATGGAGAAGAGGTTGGGAGCCGGTTTGGTAAGGAGGAGCTGTGACCCGCTGATGCCAACACGACCACTAACACGTTCACACACACATATCATCCTGCGTCATCATCATCATCATTTTCATGTCGTCACTTATCATCAGTCATCATCATTATCATCATCATCATCATTTTCATCATAATCATCATCTTTTTCGTCATTATCATAATCATTAACAACACTTATGACAACAGTCCCTATTTTCTTACACTGCCACCATCAACCACCACCACCACCACCACCACCACCACCACCACCACCACCACCACCACCACCACCACCACCACCACCACCACCATCACCATCATCACCACCACCACCACCACCACCACCACCACCACCACCACCACCACTACCACCTATTCTCTCGCTACCACTATTACAACTTCCCTCCATCACCACCACACACCGCCTCATCACTCATCCCACTCACTTACCTATATCCACTCCACACACACACACACACACACACACACACACACACACACACACACACACACACACACCATTCACCACTCATCCACCTCACTCACCCCTTCACTCACCTCCACCCCAGCACAACACCCCCCCCTCTCACCACTCATCCCCCTCACTCACTCTCCCACCCCCTCTCACACCTCCTCCCCTACCACCACCACCACTCGCATGTCTACCCAGCATAAATCGACTGTGGAAGGTTAAGCGTCGGAGGCCATCTTGACTGTACCCTAATCTCTAAGTTATAAAATAAAGTGTTTTTGGTAAATGTTGGTCTCTCTTGGCTTGTGGTCAGCCTCTCTCTCTCTCTCTCTGTTCTCCTCCTTTGATTGTTGTGTTATTGATTGTTCTCCCTGTTATCGACTGTCCTCCTTGTTATTGATTGTTCTCTGTGTTATTGTGTTATTGATTGTTCTCCCTGGTATCGACTGTTCTCTGTGTTATTGTTGAGTTATTGATTGTTTTCCTCCGTGTTATTGGTATGTTATTGGGTCTTCCCTCTGTTGTTGATTGTTCTTTTTATCCTCCCTGTTATTGATTGTTCTCCTCCTTGTTATTGATTTTTCCCTCCCTGTTATTGCCTCGTTGTTCTTATCACTCGTTTGTTATCAGATGATATCCTTTAAGTTATTGCTCGTTATTTTTCGTTATTATCCATTGCTATTTTGGGGTATTTGTTATGTGTTGTAGTTTGTGCCATGATTGTTCGCTCTGCTTATTGGTTTGTGTTAGAGCATAATTGTTATTTTGTGTTATTTGTTATTTATTGTTCTTTAAATGTTATTTTTTCTTAATTCCTCTTTGTTCTTTATTTTTACTCGATGTTCATTGTTCATATATCCAATTTCTTGGTCTAATTCCAACTCCCCAAATCGTATTCCTAATTCCCAAATATTTTTCCCAATTCCCAAATCTTATACCTATTTTTTTTCCTTTTATTACCCAATTTCTTCCTTATTTTTTCCCCCATTTCTAATACCATATAATCAGTTCCTTCTCCTTATATCTAATTCCTCGTTCATCACAAGTGTTAATTGCTGTTATCTCTTGTTTCTCTATCTTTATTATCGCTGATTTTCTCCCGACTTTATCGTTTATCTTCTTCTGGGTTCTTCGTAATTGCATCGATGGCGTCAACACTTTGGTGGAGAGCTGAGGTTCAGGGGCTGTTTGTGTGTCTTGTTTACTGAGGTTTGGGTCATATCTGTTATTGTTATTATTTATATTATTTGTTTATTTGTTCCTTGATATTTTTCTTGTTTACTGTTATTGTTATTATTTTTATTAAGAAAGTTTCCAAGCATTTTGTCTTAGAATTTTGAAATAGGTTCATTTAAATGTAGTTTTAAAAGTTGCAATGAAAGTTTTGAATCTGATTTTTTTTTAAACTAAAGATAATAATAAATAAATGTAAATAACAAGTTAAGTTTGGGGCTTAAAAACACTAATTATGCAAGATTGTATTAATTGTTTTTTTTAATTAACTTAATGGTCTTACGGTCGGTGTCTCAAAAATTATAAAGTTAAGTGAATCTGGATCTTAAAATTTATAAAAACTGCTCATTTGTTCCGGATGTTTAATAGTTTGTAGTTTTTAATGTCTGGCTGATTATCATTTATAATTAATAGATTTTAAAAATTATAAATTATTAGAAAAATCTCATTACCGAAGAATACAAAATTCTCACAAAGAAAAAAATCATTAAAAAATACATAAATTAAAAAATAAATACATATTAAAAAACGGGTCTAGTGGCATCCTTTTTTATCACAATACCTATCCCTGCCGTCGTGTCTGTATGTCTGTCTTGCGTTGAGAAAAGTCTGTCTGTCTGTCTGTCTATAAAAAAAAATTATAGCGTATATTAAGACAGGTGAGTGGCCTCCTAATTAGTTCTGTTACTATAGGTAGTTTCCGTTATCCATCTGTGTGTGTCACCAAAAGCCTTAGTCATCACTCGTTCAGGTACAGGTTGATGATGGTGTAGTAACAGATGAGTAAGTTACCTGTGTTACCTGTTATTACTATAATTAAAGGTATGACTAAGTACCTGGCGTAGTTTATGTAACCAATATTTTCATAGCTACTGGGACGGATGCAGTGAATTTCAGCGACTGTTAACTTATTGGTTACATAAATAGAGAATTACAGTAAATTACAGTGTATAAACTCATTTGGTTACGTAGATAAAGATAATATTTTATTGTATCTTAATTAACTGTATCTCCCCAGCGATACCTGTAATTTGAGCGAGTGTAAACCTTCTCTTAATAGTCAAGGAATGAATAACAAATAAACTGTAAACTAATTTGTTGACCAATAAAAAAACGAGTTTAATTTATAGGAAGAATTGAGTGTTTATCACCTGTGTTGGCCCGCCACAACCACTACTACCACCAAGAGGTACCACCACCACCACCACCACAACAACAACAACTACTATCACCACCACCAACACAATTAGTATCGTTACTACTACTACTACTACTACTCCTATTACTACTACTACTACTACTACTACTACTACAACACATAATCATCACACAAAAAACACCACCACCACTACCCTATCTAGAAACACACACACACACACACACACACCACTACTCAGAGAGGCCACACTGGGCGGGCAGGTTGGTTGGTTGGTTGGCTGGCGTTGCATTTTCCCCGTATATACACTCCCTGTCCGGTTGTGTGGGAATTAATGAGGTTTAACCGTAGATTATAGTTCAGCCTTACGGGAGGGAGGAACACCTGAGCCTCTCTTACCTGAACTTTCCCGCGTTTTTCACCTTCAGAAGCGCGCGAAATCGTGGGTAGGAAGGGAATTGACGCGTTGGGTTTTTCGCCAGGGGTCAAAGTTCAAGTGTTAGGTCATGTTTTAAGGTTTAAGGTTTAAGGTCGAGGTCTTTAAGGGTTAGGTTGTCGAGGTTGGGCATCGAGAGTGTTATCGTCTGTGGAGGGCGAAGCAGAAGGGATGAAAAATGGCTTTGATGAGAGTGATAAAGAAGACAATGATAACTGAAGGGTTTAGAGATCCATGTTTTTTCATTATTTATATTATTTTAGTTTATGTAAAATTAACAATATTTCTCTCTATCGTACGAGGGAGAGATGGGAAGTGTTGGAGATGCAGAAGAAGAAGAAGAACAAGGAGGAGGAGGAGGAGGAGGTGAAGGAGGCAAGAGGGGGGGTGATAAACGAGGGAGTAAAATCGACTGGATTAGGAATGTCAAGATTATGAGACCGTGGCTGAGGCGATGAAGTGAACAAAGAAACGGTGATACAGACACACACACACACACACACACACACACACACAACACCATGAACGAACCGGAGACAAAGCAAAGACACAAAGAACGGCCATAAAAAAAAATGAGAACCACGACTGAAAACAAATCAGAATTTACAAAAGGGAGGAATAACACTAGTTTTTTTTTAAGAAGGTGATGACTGAATGATGTAAATATAACGAAGGGAAGTTTGTCAGGATAGGTGTTACGCTGTAGCTCACACGGGGAACGCTTGGTCGGCAACACCTGGTGAGGTTAGTGGTGGTGGTGCGTGTGTGTGTGTGTGTGTGTGTGTGTGTGCGAGTGAGCGAGTTGGTGCTGCCATCTGGTGTCAAGGAGACGTAACCACCACACTCCTCCTCTTCCTCCTCCTCTCCACCCGCACCTTAGTCAGTTTCTTTCCTCTAGGATGAACAAAGTTGCGGTTAAGATTAATTGATAGATGGATAGACATTCAGTGAAGAATATTGTTATACATAGTATTTCATCATGTACTGTACGTAGACAGTGTAGGTGTGTTAACAGTTAAGACAATATAACTCAATATTGTTAGTATTTTTACCGATATATTATTATAAATTCTATACGAGAGTCTAGCGGTGTTCTGGGTACAGCGGCCTGAAATATTCCATGCTGCTACTACTACTACTACTACTACTACTACTACTACTACTACTAAACAAATTTAAAGTATCGATACAGACCAATATATATATATATTATCAAAAAAATATTCTTCGGATGGTTAGAGCATTGTTAATGATACAAGCCAAATGCCTGTAATAACGAACACTTTTATACCGGGATGAATAAAACTGTTTCGACACAATTGAGTTAACTTGATAATAACACTACCACATATAAGACACCTCACTCTATTCTGAATTAATATACGTTATAAAAATTCCGCACTTGTAATATAACGAGACTACAATTATTAATATATTATTTAATTAACCTGACCCTAAATTTATTACAACAGAAACATATCAATAATTAGAAACCTTAATAATAGATACGTCAACTTGTCTTAATTGGCCGCCTTAACTTTGTGGTCTTTATGTTGATATAGAGATTATATTAATAACTAACTCAAATATATGATGGTAGATAGTGTGTCTTACTGGCGGTCTTAGTGAGGGTTCATTGGTTTGAAGGTTCATTCGCTTGAAGGTTCATTGGTTTGAAGGTTCATTGGCTTGAAGGTTCATTGGTTTGAAGGTTCATTGGTTTGAGGGTTCATTGGTCTGAAGGTTCATTGGTTTGAGAGTTCATTGGTCTGAAGGTTCATTCGCTTGAAAGTTCATTCGCTTGAAGGTTCATTGGTTTGAGGGTTCATTGGTCTGAAGGTTCATTCGCTTGAAGGTTCATTGGCTTGAAGGTTCATTCGCTTGAAGGTTCATTGGTTTGAAGGTTCATTGGTTTGAAGGTTCAATAGTTCAGCAGTTTTTTTTAATATGTTATTGTGTTTGTGCGAGGGGGAGGGTAAAAATTAATGAATCTGTTTATATATTAAATTGTGTATCGATAAGTATTTACACACACACATAAAAAGAAGATATGTAGATAGACAGACGGAAACAGATAGACAAACTTACATATCCAGAGAGAGAGAGAGAGAGAGAGAGAGAGAGAGAGAGAGAGAGGTTAAGACATCAAAACATCAACGAACAAATTAATAAATGCAAATAACTTAAACCATTATTACCACACCATAAAAAAGAATAATTACACATAAACAATAAATAAAAGCGATCCAACTAAATTGATTTATTATGTATACAAACAAATCAATTTATCTGATTTATATCCACGTAGAAGTATCTGTTTATATATATACAGTACAACTAAATCACTTATATATCATACACACCCAAGTTATAAAAAAATACACCTATATTATATTATCAAAAGGGTTATAATCAAAATACCATTCTAAATTAAATCGAAATAATGTATATTTTTTGCATGCATAAATTACGTGTATGAGGGAGAATTGATTATCCGGTGGGCAGGTATGAAGGTTAATTAATATACATATCAGGCACCAGGTAATATTGGCTAATTCATAAAGTTATCCTGCTTGGCCAGGTGTGCTCGTTCATTAAGATAACAGATGTTGGTTACCCTACACAGATAATCAGGTGAGGTAGTTATCTGTTAGTGCGTGTTCACCTTAGGGCTCAATCTCAATGTTATTTGGAGTCTACGCCATTGTTGATGCTCATTTGTTATTGTTTACCGTATATGGATGTTAGTTCTGATCGTGCTGTTGTTGTTGTTATCTTAATTATTTATTATTGTTATCATTTATAACAGTCATAGTACTAATAATTAGGAATATGGTGATGTCTTGTACTACTACTATTTTGTTTTTAGAACGTGGCCTCCATCCTCCTTCAATAGCCATTACTACTACTACTACTACTATTACAACTATTACTACTACTACTACTACTACTACTTTTTTTTTTTTTTTTTTTTTTTTTTTTTTTTTTTAGTGGCCTCCAGCCTCCCCCAATAGCCACACCTTCGCCACCATTTATTTACCTTAATATTAAATATCCTAATACATAAGCAACTATCCTATCTGTGTTAAATTAGTTGAGCCGCAGATCGATGCGGCATTCGGTGACTGTAGCCTCATAGTCGATATCTGCAGCAGTTGACGGAGTAGGGGCAGAAGCTCTCGTTCCCCTGAGGCAGAGCAAAGCCGACCGAAGGAGAGAGAAGGACAGTCGACATCTCATCCCGGCTGTGACATAACTTCTGGGCTGCTGCTTCTGTTCGGAGATCAGCTCCGCGAGTCTGGCGTAGAAACATCTTGCGCTTGGGCCCATCCCACCAGAGGTTGTGAACACTAGCGGAGTGAAGCTGCCTTGATCGACATTTTGAATTCTCTCCCCATATGCCCTTCTCTTGTCGTTCACGTTCCTCCTATGTGCAGCATCGAGAGCTAGGTTACGGTGACAAACGGCCATGGGATCAAAAATCCTGATGTCGAAGAAGGCTCGCTGTCCCCGCGTCCAGAATCCTCGAGCACTGACGTCCACACGGGCTTCGTTAGATGTGTTTGAAGTCCTGTGTTGGAGGATCTCGCCATCCAGTGGAAGGAGGTCGGTTCTACCATGACGTCCGGCAGGTTTCCTTCAACATATTTGCTGTGAGATCCCTTACCTCGTCATGCCTCATGCATATGAAGCCCCTTCTTGCAAACCATGGCGTGATCGCCATCATAGAATAGCCACACACGCATTGGGAGGGCAAACCATCTACTGGCCAACCGTACCTTAGAGCACTACTACTACTACTACTACTATTACAACTATTACTACTACAGCCTTATGATACAAATGGATAAGATTTGGCCAAATTTAGAAATACAGTAGCTACAGTAAACAAAACACGAAACTTTATCAGAAAACACAATACAAGAAGATACAATTTAGGTTTTTAAATACAACAGAGAAAGATCTACATTATTTCAAAATATAGTCGAAAATTCATCTCGTTACAAAATACAATAAGAGCCACAACAATACAACAAACAATAATTACCTTCAAAAATTATTTGTTAAAGTTCACAGGTCAAGCCTTCCCCTTAACCCATTAGAACTAAAAAAGGGTGGGTCAAGCCTCCCCCTTAACCCATTACCACTTCAGATAAAAGGGTGGGTCAAGCGTCCACCAAAACCCATTAGAACTTTAAAAAAAGGTGGGTCAAGCCTCCCCCTTAACCCATTAGAACTAAAAAAGGGTGGGTCAAGCCTCCCCCTTAACCCATTACCACTTCAGATAAAAGGGTGGGTCAAGCGTCCACCAAAACCCATTAGAACTTTAAAAAAAGGTGGGTCAAGCCTCCCCCTTTAACCCATTAGAACTTCAAAAAAGGGTGGGTCAAGCCGCCCCCCTTAACCCATTAGAGGCAGTAAAAACACACATCCATTCTGGTGAGGTAAGCCATTTGAAAAGGAGTAGGCGGCGAGTACAGTGGTAAACAGCCATGTGCTTAAAGCCATTTATTACATAGTAGTTAATGACAGAGGAATTCATAACCTATTTTTCATGTCATGGGTAATAGTAGGGTGTTATATCAGGGCTTATGGCTCTCTCTCTCTCTCTCTCTCTCTCTCTCTCTCTCTCTCTCTCTCTCTCTCTCTCTCTCTCTCTCTCTCTCTCTCTCTCTCTCTCCCCTATATTTCTCTTTATTCTTGCTTTGATCCATGTTACTTAAAGTGTTTTTCATACATGTTGATTTAAGTGTTTTTCATAATTTTACTAATTTTTTCATAATTTTTAGACGTATTTTTCATTATTTTAATTTACCGTATTTTTCATGCAATTATTTTTACAGTTTCTCATATATAATTTCTTCAGGTTTCCCATTATGTCTTTGTTACCTTCTCTTTCTCCTCTTTCTTCCCACTTCCTCTCCCTCTTTTATCTTGTATTCACTCTTAGTCGTCCTGTCTCTGTCTTTCCCTCCTCCTTCATTCGTAAACTATTCATCTTCTGCCCTTCCTCCTCCTCCTCTTCCCTGTTCTCCTTCTTCTCTTCCTTTTCCTCCTCTTCATATTATCAACCAATTCCTTCTTCTTCCAATGCGTTTCCCTCCCATTTGTTAGCTTCACCCATTTCCTCATCTTCTCCCTCCCTCCATCATCAACCCTTTCCCTCCCTCCCTCCAACATCAACCTTCTCCATCCCTCCATCATCAACCTCTCCCCTCCCTGCCCCCCCCTCTCTCCATCAGATTGCTACGTACCAGACACTTCACTTTGTCACGGTGGGGTGAGGGAGGTAAGGGAGGGGGTGAGGGAGGAGAAAGAGAGGGTAAGGGAGGGAAGAAGAAGTGAAAGAAGGGGAGAAGAAGGCAAGGATGTTTGGAGAGAAAGAAGGAAGAGATGGGAGTAAAGGGGGGAACAAAAAGAAAAAAAAAGAAGAAATGAAGGAGACAAGTAGCGAAAGAGAAGAGAGGAAGGAAAAGAGAATTAGTGAGAAGAGAAGGTGGGAAGAGAAGAAAAATAGGAGAAGAGATGAAGTCAGGAAGAGAGGTAGGTAGAAAAGAGGGAGGGAAGGAAGGAAGTATGGAAGGAATAAGTATGACATGCAGCTCTAGAAGCATAGGGACGAGGGCATTAACCTGCTAACCCTCCTCCTGCCACATGGTCAACTATATCATAAGCAACAGTTAGGAAGTGACCCCAATGTCAGGTGTCTCTAATTGCTTGGGGGGTTATGAGTAGGGAAGAGGAAGAGGTAGGAAGGAAGGGGAGGAGAGGAGATGGGAAATAAGGGAAGGAGAAAAGGTGGGAAGGAAGAACGGGAAAGGAGATAGGAAAGAAGGGAAGGGGAGGGAGGAAGTCTTTACCTACGTGTGTTGTGAAGTTGATAATTAGTCTGGGATAATTAGTAATGATATGGAAGTAATTAACGAGGCTCTGTTGATCTAGAGGTTAATGATGATAGTGGTAGGTAGCGTGCGGTCATTTGCTCTGTCTTGTGTCATGTTATTATCAACGAAATTTAATGGATAATGTAGGTAAATGGTGAAAGTAAATGCTCAGGTGAGATCATACATTGGTTATTTGTTATGTTTTTAATATTATTTTATTATTATTATTATTATTATTATTATTATTGTTATTATTATTATTATTATTATTATTATTATTATTATTATTATTATTATTATTATTATTATTATTATTATTATTATTATTATTATTATTATTATTATACTCACCCACTCAAAGAAAAACACCTAACCACCAACCCACACACACACACACACCACCAACCTACACCCCCGCACACATACGCACACACAAACACACTTTAAATTCCAGACAAAGGATAGAACGCACTCCCCCATCAGAGGACAATAATTCCAATCATGGCGGTGTATTGGCTATTTGTTCAGGGCGTCTCCGAAATGGGCTGGAATATTACCTCCATCGCCCAGGAGAGCTAAGAAGCAAAGCACCTGGGCGGGGAAGTCACTAATTTGATGCATTAGGTCCGTAGCCTCAGACATTCAGGGTCGTGGAGGAGTCGCCGACGATCTGTTAGGGGGTGGAGTACCTCAGGGGTTCTTGCTGCTGCCCAGGCCAATTTGCTGACTTATTTCTGATGCATCTTTTAACTTGTATTTTTTTTACCGTTGATGTGGATCATTTTCTTAGTCTTTGATGTGTGTGTGTCTGTGTGTTTGTTTGTTTATGTGGTTCGTTTTCTCTCTTTGTTAGTCAATTTCCTCACTTCTCTCTTCTGTTTTCTCTTGCTGTCTCTTCTCTGTCTTTATCTCCATATTCATAATATAATACTGTCAATACACAGGAAATATTGCACCTGTAACAAATACCTAAAACACAACAAGAAGAAAGAACCACCTGTTAATTACTACACCTGTCCGTTATAAGTGAGTCAGTAGGCGTCATTAACTATCCAGGTAAAGTTTGTGTTAGATGCTGGCGGCCAGACCACCCAGCCTGGATCATAGGGAAGCCACAGTAGGTAGTGGTGCAGGAGGGAGACACTACCAATAATAATAATGATTACCAACGTTTTGTCGATATAAATAATGATAGTGTGGGTGACAATGACGGGTGCTCCGCTAATATCCTCATTATACCCCACCCCGTCATTATATTTTATACTATATATATATTTTTTTTATATAATAGTCTTTAACTAAAAATTTACGTGATGGAGATCCAGTTTTAGAATATATTTTATTGTTATGTGAAGTAAATTTCTCGGTATCTGTAAGTATGATTTGTTTATATTTGTTATACTCCACAATGTGTAATTCGTTATGTAATTTAGTTTGTGTGTGTGTTATAACCTTACTAGATATATTGTCACTCATTTTCTGAACTTTATAAACTGGGAGTAACATTCTTCAGTTGGCGGCCATCTTGAATTTTGGATTTCCATTTTTTGAATTCTTTTGATTTTGATTTTTTTTTTATTATTATTTCTGAGTCTGCCCATTGTTTGTCTGGTGTTGTCATCAAGTACAGTTACTAACCTCAGGCAGAGTTGGGTGTAGAACAGCGACAGTGTTGTTGAGAGAGAGAGAGAGAGAGAGAGAGAGAGAGAGAGAGAGAGAGAGAGAGAGATTTTTTTTCAGTAGAAATTTGGTAGGACCGGGTTACAGGTTTTCTTATTTGACTTTACTGATTTTTAACCAAACCTAACCTAACCAAACCTAACCTAACCAAACCTAACCTAATGTCATTGAATATGTTTATCATTGAGTTAGAAATTTCAGTATACTTTTATCATTAACTTATAAACGTCTTAATTGTTCTTAAAACTTTGGATATACTTTCATTATCGATTTCAAACCTTACGTATACTTTAATTAGTCACGAAAATTATATATTAGTATTTTTTATCTACTGGGAAACTTTTCATGTACTTTAATCAATTCCACAAAAAACAAGATATACTTTCATCATCACTTTAAAAACTTTTAATATACTTTGATCATTAACGAAAAATAGCATCATAACAATAGGATGTGGGGGAATCAACAAGATGTGGGGGAAAATCAGCAAGATGTGGGGGAAAAATCAGCAAGATGTGGGGGAAAAATCATACTCTAAAATACACGTGGAAATTAAGTCCCTCAACCCGACACCTGAATTACCTTATGAATATTTGAAGATTAAAAAAAATAGCATTTCAATATGGTAATCAGGATTTTTCTCGATTAATCCCAGATAAATCGTAAATTTGATCCGTAAATCTCCTCCAGATGTTCATTTGTGGAGGTTGATTTACATATATTATTATTATTATTGTCATCATCCGAAGGTGGGAAGGTTTTGCTCTTAGATGAATGGAGAATTTGATTTCATTCTCCTCCTCCTCCTGCTTCTTCTTCTTCCTCTTCCCCTTCTCCTCCTCCTACTGCTGTTGTTTCTTCTCCTACTCCTCCTCCTGCTGTTTCCTCTTCCCCTACTTCTTCCCCTCCTCCTCATTCTTCCTCCCACTTCTCCTCCTTCTCCTTCTTCCTCCTCACCTCTTCTCCCCTTTACTCCCCTCTCCTAGTCACTTCAAGACAATGTTTATTTGTTTATATGAGAACAGAGAAATGTACGTGTGTTCTTGTGTTCTGGGACAGGAAAGGTGTTTTGAATTAGGAAATACAGATAGAGAGAGAGAGAGAGAGAGAGAGAGAGTCACACACACACACACACACACACACACAGACAGGTAAACGAAAGCATACAGACACACGACACATAGCATTACAGACAGACAGACAGACAGACAGATAGTAAGTCAGTTAGCATAATACCATGACCCTGCTGACGAAGGATCACCACTAAGGATCTCTTCTTTACGAGTCGGTCACCTCCTTAGCCCCATCGTCTTCCTCTTCCTCCCCTCCTTTAACTGTCGTGTTTATCTCGTGTGTGAACCAGAGTGTGACGTAAGAGGTTTCACACACACACACACACACACACACACACACACACACACACACACACACACACACACAGAGTTAGGGCGATGTGACACAATTCCAGGACACTTCCTCCTGGTCTCCTTTCTTCCCTCACCTCATCCCCTCACCCCCTCATCTCACTTCATCCTCAATACTCCTCATCCTCACTCCTCATCTCACCTCATTCACCCTCATCCTCACCCTTCTCTCCAGGCGCGAATTGAAATCATTCACACTCAAATTGCATATTTCCATAGAGAGTGAGTCTCAGACGTTGGCACTTATACTCAGATACAGATTAACTACAGACACACACCTGACGATCTCTTGGTAATGTGACTGTCTGGTCGTTATTCGTGGTGTGTGTGTGTGTGTGTGTGTGTGTGGCAAAAAAAATATACGGTTACTTTCCCGTTCTTGGAAAAGACGCCAAAAAACACCTGACCTCCTCTGGAATTGAGAAAAACAGTGAAATGCAATATTTGCACGAAGAAAAATAGAACTGTCTCAAAACTCCTCCAAGGGGGGGGGTGAAGGATCTATTTAAGAGAGAGAGAGAGAGAGAGAGAGAGAGAGAGAGAGAGAGAGAGAGAGAGCTTCCGTTCTCATCCGTCTGAAACCTCTGTTATGTGATCTTTAATAACGTCTTACTATTCACATTGAAACTGACCTTGTTCTTCCATCCCCATCCTCCTCTCTCTCGAACTTCCTTCCTTCCTTCCTTCCTTCCTTCCTTCCTTCCTTCCTTCCTTCCTTCCTTCCTTCCTAATGGGATTTTGTGGTGGATTACCGGAGGCCGAGGAGAAGGCAAGAGGCGCTCATGTCTCCGGGATTTTGTATTGGGTTCCTGGAGACGGTGAAGGAGAGAGTCGCTTTTATCTGAGGTTCTCGTTCTGGTGAGCTACTGTTACTACCACTATTGTTACTACCACTAATACTACCACTAACACTAACACTACCACTAACAATAATAATACCACCACCACCACCACTAACTCTACCACTGCCACCACTCCTAACAAAACCACTCTGCCACCATTATCACCACAACCACCACTGCCACCATCACTATCACCATTACCCAGGATCTTCCATCGTGGGTACAGTCTCTGAACCTCATGGGATACACTGTATTTGATGGCCAACGGAGAGTGAGGGAGAGGGAGGAGTGGGGGAGGGATGAGTGGGGAGGGAGGGAGGGTGTTGGGGAGGGATGAGTGGGGAGGAGGAAGTTGGGGAGGATGAGTGGGAGGGAGGAGGGTGTTGGGGAGGATGAGGGGAGGGAGGGAGGAAGGGGAGGATGAGGAAGAGGGTGTTGGGGGAGGGATGAGTGGGGAGGGAGGGAGGGTGTTGGGGAGGGATGAGTGGGGAGTAATATGGCAAGTGGAGGGTGTTAGAAGTAAGGAGTGGGGAATATTAAAAGGGAATGGGGGAGAAAAGAGAATTACATGTAAGTGATGTGATTAAATTGTAAAAAAAAAATCTAAAGTGTGAATAAATTTGATAAGTTGTTAAAAGCACACACACACACACACACACACACACACACACACACATATAGACACATACACACACATCACATGAGGTGGTTGAATACAGACACATGGTATCTCTCTACTAAATACGAGGAAAATATACAGTTTTCAAAACCAATTGTGTGTGTTGAAGACCAGTTGAGTATTCCCAGCCAGACTCCGACCTGATACCTAACTCACACCAACCTGGCATATATATACCTCTCAGTTGACGGGCTGAGTGTGTGTGTGTGTGTGTGTGTGTGTGTGTGTGTGTGTGTGTGTGTGATAAAGACAAAGAAACACACAGGCAAGCATATTTCTATCACTTGTGTTTGTGTTGGGGGAGGTGTTGGAGAGGTGTTGGAGAGGTGTTAGAAAAAGGCGTGTATGTGGAGAAAATAATGTGTCAGGAGTGTAAGGGTAAGTTGATTCATGTGTGTGTGTATGCGTGTGTGTGTGCGCTTGTGTGTGTGTGCGCGTGTGCGTGTGTGTGTGTGTGTGTGTGTGTGTGTGTGTGTGTGTGTGTGTGTAACCAGGGCTCAGTCTGTACAAGAGCTCAATGCATCTCTGAGTGAAGTTGTTATCTGTTTTAAATGGCATCAGTCCTCTTGCTTACCTGAGAACTATTTGAAGGGGGCAACAAAAGCCTATCCCACACAGGTTAAGCCATTTGAAAAGGGGGATGCAATAAAAGCTTATCCCACAAAGGTAGTTAAGGTCGATTAATGGCATGGAGCCGGAGAGCAGGTTTGGCACCTATTGCGTGTACCTGCAACAAGCAACTCTTATGCACCTTGAGTGATTAGCGAGAGTTTTATTCAATGTGGTCCTCCGTTGCTTGCGTCCGGGAGTTGGCCAAATGATTTGTAACGACCATTTCATACATGCCAAACAATGGAGGTGGAGAGCTGTTAAGAGTTGTGGAGGAGGGGGAAGCAGGAGGAGGAGAGGGGGAGGAGGGGGGATAGGGAAAGGAGGAGGAGGAAGAGGCGGAGGAAGAGGAAGGGTTTACAGGTATGAGGTGATTGTCTGCAGGTGTGAAAATGATAGGTGAAGGTGATTGGATATTGCAGGTGAGAATATTGTGGGAGGAAGACTCGATGTCGCAGATGTGAAGGGGGAAGAGGAAGATTGGCTATTACAGGTGGGAATATTAGGGGAAGATCTTGGTTATTACAGGTGTGATTCTCATATTGTGTGTGTTATTGTTAATGTGATTTCTCTCATTGCGTTAGTAATTTTTCTGGTTTTATTATATATCTGAACACAGGTGGATATTCTTAAGATAAAAATTAACACAGGTGGGTTATGTCTTAATGGGAATCTAAGCACAGGTGAGTATGTCTGAATGAAATTATTAACACAGATTGATATGTCTTAATGGGATCTCAACACAGGTGAATATTCTCTGGATAAAATATAAAACAGGTGACCATGTTTTAATTGCATCTGGACACAGGTGGGGGGAAGGATCTCTGACAGAATCGTAGGAGCTAGGACAAGCCACCATGACTTACCGGGAGGTCAGGCATCCTTTGATTTAACTGGAGTCCGTAATCTTCTGACGTTTATTATTCAGTGAAGTTTTTAGCACCCAAGGCCTTGTTGATGCTTATGTAGATTAATTAGATTATTTAGTCTACCTGTACGTTCACCTCTAAGTAATATAATTTTAGCGGGGAATTTTTTTTTTATTACCTGTGCTTGTGTGGGTTACCTGTGCTGTATAAAAGGTTGTATTTACCTGCTGTTTACTTTATGGTTGAAGTGTATTTTTAATGGGGAATTTTAAGGACGTGGTTGTGTGGTTTACCTGGTGTGTAGCTGAAGTGTGTTGTAGTGTATAGTGTGTAGTCTTGTGAGAGTTGTTTTCTGTGTAAGATATTGACCCAAATTTTGAAGGTATTTTAATATTTATCATCAATTTCACTCGCGCACACAGACACACACATATATTCAGGTATTTGGAATACATACACACACACATACATACATACATACATACATACATACATACATACATACATACATACATACATACATACATACATACATAAACCACTATTACCTTTTATGAGAATTGATGCCTAGGGTGGGTAGGTACGAGAAAGGCTGATGACGTCAGTGGAGGCACACACTTCACGTTATTTACTCCAGCGTAGCAACTGGGGGACGCGGGTTCGGTCCCCAGGTGGCGGGGAGTGATGGGGTAGACCATAGATTCGCTCAGAGCCGCTCGTTCGTATAAAGCCCCGGATTCACTAAATCGCTATTGGCTGGCAGGTTACCATCGTGCTTACGGGATAGTGACGTAATCAGGTGAAATTTAATTAAACTGAACACCTGTACACTGAAAGTCTGGCCACGTGTGTCCTCTCATCTTACATTTGCATAAAGGATTAATTAGCAACTATGAAATGACAGGTGTTCAAATTGTAGGAAAAATTTACAAGCATGACTAATAGGTGTGGAAATTAAATAAAAGGATTAGTAAGCATTATACGATAAATATGGAAATTAAACAGTATAATTAACAAGGCTTGAATAATACTTTTGGAATTTCCTGAAAGAATTAGTGTGATTCTAATGATAAATGTGAAGAATTGGTGAAAATAAATAACTAGAATTAAACGATAGGTGTGGTAATTGAAGTAATTATTTACCTAGTACCATAATGTCCACACACACACACACACACACACACACACACACACAGGAATTCTCAAAGCTACACCAAGACCACCCCTTTCCGCTCCTTACCTCCAAGAACATGTAGGATACCATGACCCTCCTTCAGGACCCTGCAGGACTCCTCCATGACAGAGGCACCGACGGCCAAGGATCAGAAGGAACCGCCACCCTCCCCCCTCCTTGGTAGAGAGAAGTCTTGGGATGTCCTTCTGTCTCCATAATTACAACAGGACGTAATTAAAGTAATGTTTGGAGAGTCTCTTTGGTTAACTTGTCCCTGTCTGCTGTTGGTGGTGGTGCTGTCTGTCTTCCTGTCTGCTGTTGATGGTGCTGTGTGTCAGCCTGTTTACTGTTGATTGTAGTGCTGTCTGTCTGGTTGTCTGCTGTTGGTGGTGTTGATGTCTGTCTGCCTGTCTGCTGTTGCTGTCGACTTTCACTCGGTTGAGGAGCTGTTAGTGGTAGATGTTATTGTTGCTGTCGGTGGCTGCTGATTGAGGTGGTATTGTAGTCAGGTTCTCTATCGTTGCTGTCTGATACTGCTGTTAACGTGACGCTGTTTCTGTTGGGCGACCCTGACACTTAATCCGTATTTATCCAGGGCTTAAACCATACTCAATGTGAATTAACACGAGGCCTTAACTTCACAAACGCCAGGCAATGTCATAAGAGCAAAACTTTTCCAAAAACTTTTTCTTTTCTTTTTGGGCATTTTTAACAACTTTGCGCCGTCGGGTCAATTAACACGACGCTATTAGAGCCTCAGTGAATAACTTTGGACACAGAGCCGCGGCGGGAAAGAGCTTCTGTGAGTAGAAACAGAGCCTGGAATATAACCTGTCATTAAGGCTCTTTTTCTCATAACTTACTGAGGCTCATGGACGCTAGGTAAGGTCTAAGCCATGATTATAGAGCTTTAATGAGAATGGAACATTATTATCGAACCTTGTTTCAGGTGTAGTCTCGTTATCTCACCCGTTTACCTGAAGACGTTCACCTGAGGCACCCATTTTCTGTTTATATGCAGACAACGTATCCATGTTTATGTTTACTGTAGACGACGATAAACAAATCAGTTGTCAGCGAATATTTTTTCTTACACTACGGATCCATTGCTGTTTACTTATACACGATAGTAAACAAACGAGTTGCCAGGTAATGTTTTTCTCCTACACAACGTACCTAAGAAAATCCAGTATATATAATGATTTCTCCAGATAAAAATGTCTCTCCCACCATCCAACTTTACTTTTTTTTTTCATTCTGGGGAGTTTTGGGAAAATTCGTTTTTATAAGGTTTGATAGACGGATCGACAGCGGCTCTCTGTCACGAACGAAGACGAATTAGTCGAGTGTTGTGGGAAAACAGGTAGGCGATCAGATGCCATTAAGCTCGGCAGGTGAGCAAGCACTGATGGAGTGGTACTAATAGTGGTGGTGGCTGTGGTAGTGGTAGTTGTGGTAGGGATATTGGTGTTGTTGGTGATGATGTTGGTACTATTGGAAGTGGTGGTGACTGTTTGTGTCGTTTCCCTAATGGAGAAAGAGAGAGAGAGAGAGAGAGAGAGAGAGAGAGAGAGAGAGAGAGAGAGAGAGAGAGAGAGATATATCACTCACTGTCCAATCTGTCCACCGCCACCACTACTGTCTCCCCAGACATGAGTTCTGAGGTGATAAAGAAACAGACAGGCTCAGCCACCTATCAGAACATGTCCCCACAACCACTCCTAGACAGACAGACAGACAGACAGATAGACGAGGCCATACACGTAAGTACACACACAACGTGCCACGTACCCAACTACTGTGGGAATCACACACACACACACACACACACACACACACACACACACACACAGGGTCGTCAACAGGGAGAAGCATTAGTCCCGCGTTTGGATTAATTTGAACAGACACGAAGCTTGACGGGGCATCAGCGAGGTGGGCATGGTGATTGATTCCTACAGTAGCTGGGGTGTGGCAAGGCATGTGTGTGTGTGTGTGTGTGTGTGTGTGTGTGTGTGTGTGTTTGTGTAGGTGTGTGTGTGTGTGTGTGTGTGTGTGTGTGTGTGTGTGTGTGTGTGTGTGTGTGTGTGTGTGTGTGTGTGTGTGTGTGTGTATGTGTGTGTGTGTGTGTGTGTGTGTGCGTGTATGTGTGTGTGTGTGTGTGTGTGTGTGTGTGTGTGTGTGTGTGTGTGTGTGTGTGTGTGTGTGTGTGTGTGTGTGTGTGTGTGTAGGTGTGTGTGCATGTGTTTGCCTTTAATTTGACGCGACAGCACCTGAAGTGGAACTAGAGAGATGCTCGTGGTGATTGATCTTACCTGTAAGTTGTTATATTATCTCTCTGGCAACACCCCCCCCTCCTCTCTCTTACCCTCCCCTCCTACTAACTTCTCCTTCTCCTTTTGCCTTCTCCTTCCTCATCTTCCTCTCCTTCCTCTCATTTCTCCCTCCCTCATCCCCCTATTCCTCCTACCCTTTACCCCCTCCTTCCCTCTTGTCTCTCCTCTCTTCCCTTTTACCTTATTCCTCTTTTTTCTCCCTGTCTCTTCCACCCACTTGTTCTCTCCCTCCCTATTCACCTTTGTCCTCCCTCCCTCTCCCTCCCGTTTCCCCCCACTCTCCCTGTCTAAAACATACAGACAGACAGGGTGGATAACATAATCCCGTATTTGTCTTATTCATCGTAATTATTTAGTTTTGTATATTTCATTTATTTGTATATTTTACCTTCTTGTAGTTTGTATATATTTGTATATTTTTAATTTGTATTTATTGTATTTGTATATATTAGTTAATTGTATTTTGTATATGTATATTTTGTTTATGGCTCCCCTGTATGTTGCAAATTAAGGCAGGTATTACATAAGCTTACCTGTGCTAGCCACCTCGTCCCTCACATGGTAAAACAGACAGCCGTAAATCCCGTCACAGACCTTGTTATTGTCTGTGAAGGAGAAAAGGAGAGAAAAAAAATATATGTACCAGGGAACAGTGAGACAGACAGTAGATTAAAGATGGGATTTAATAGTCGGTTGTCCAGTTATGATGCAGGGCTGTGCTGAAGGCCACCCACCGCCCACCACCCACCGACCCAACACCGACCCACGCACGGACACGGTGTTTGAGCTAGGTGGTGGTGGTGGTGGTGGTGGTGGTGGTGGTAGCAGGAGGTGGTAGTGGTGGTGGTGGTAGCAGGAGGTGGTAGGAAGTGGTGGTTGTAAAGAAGGTGGTGATGGTGGTGGTGGGAGGAGGTGGTGGTAGGGGAAGGAATCTTAATTAGGTAATTGAGGTTCGGTTGGGTTAAGTTAGATTAGGGTGAGATTCGGTTGGTGAGGTTAACCCAGGTTAGATTGGATTAGATTACGTAAGATTAGTTTAGATTAGTTCAGGTAACATTAGATTGTGTGTATGCGTGAGAGAGAGAGAGAGAGAGAGAGAGAGAGAGAGAGAGAGAGAGAGAGAGAGAGAGAGAGAGAGATGAACAAATATTTCTTTTTGCTGTTAAATATAAGAATAAATAAGAGATAATTGTTGGTAGTGTCAGCTGTTAACTACAAGCACAGCCTTCACAACACACACCACCGGCAGGATGTATCACAGGGAGATGATGTGCTGTGTATATATGCAAATTACATAAAATACTTGAATATACAAAAAATATATATATATATTCCTTTGATAAATTGTAATTAAAAAAAAATAATGTTTAAATAGAAACTTAATTATTTTTCTGATGTTTGTTGTTCATTGTAAAAAAAAATCAACAAAACATATAATGATAAATTGTTAAAATATTAGAATAAAAACTAGACATAATTTTTTGTAGAGGAAAATGCGTCAATAAGAGATGTATTTACCATGCACAGTCATTAACAACTTATAGATCAGTGCACTAATTGCCGCCCCCCTCGATGCAGCAGTAAAGTGTACTTAGAATATAAAAAAAGTGCAATATAAGTGGATAGAAAACTTAAACACTTGAGAGAACGTAATGTTGAGAGGTTGTTGGTTTGTTTACACGGAGTGAGCTGGTGATGACGACTTGACCTTTCCCGTGACCTCTGACCTTAGTTCACTTGTGACCAAAATGTAATCTCCGTTCACCAGTTAGTAGCTTGATAACCGTGAGAGATTTCATGGCAATTCGTTCATATACATACAGACAAGCACATATACATCTACATACATAGACATGAATACATATACATACATAGACTTAAACACATACATAGACATGAACACATATACATATACAGACATAAATCACATAAGCACATATACGTATACATACACACACAAACACAGACACAGACTGAAACGTAAACACATATTTATATACATTATACATACATAGACAAACCCACATACATACACATATACATAGAGACAAGAGAGAGAGAGAGAGAGAGAGAGAGAGAGAGAGAGAGAGAGAGAGAGTATATGAGTGAACATCTTAAATTATCACCACAGAATCAATACATTTAGACAAACAGTGTTACGATAATGCCGCATCACCATGACCAAGGAGTTCCTCAGCGTGATCCTAAGAGATAAGAAAATACCACTGGAAGTAAAAATACCTCCAACACTGATAAGAACACCGAGGGAGATCTAAGACGGTCAGTAGTGTGGTGCTCGTGGCTAGATTATTATCACTCAATAAAGATAATAATAATAATGAAAATAATAATGGACTGCTCAATTTAGTATTTATAATCAGTAAGTAAAATTAATGAAGTCGTAATGGCCACAGGTACTAAATAAATTAATGATCGTTACTAATAATAACAGTAAATCTTTTTAGATAATAACATAACAATAACCAATGATAAATAATGGTAATGTTTTTATATAATAATTAATACAGTTGTTATCAAGAATAATAAATTCGTCTTAAATAATAAAGTAATAAAAATAAAATCATCGTAACTAATAAAGTAATAAACTACAATAAAATCTTAACTAATAAAGTAATAATAACCTGTAATAAAGAATAATAAAGTCATGGTGGACAATAATTCACAAATAGTAAAATTATATAAGTAGGAGTATTATTATCTAGCGATCAATCGTCGGGCCAACAAGTGCGGACGATCGACGGAACAAGGCGGGGATGACTGGCCCGCTCAGTCATCAGTGGGGAACCAGCACGCTACACACAAAGTCAATTTAGACCCCCCTCCCCTCCCCTCCCCCCCCTTCCCTTGGATCTCTCTCTCTCTCTCACACACACACGTTGGATTCTTCCCTCCCTGTAACCCGTAACCCTCTCTCTATCCCTCCCTCCATCCCTCCCTCCCTCTCTTTTACCCTCCTTGGAATCATCCCTCTCTTCTCCTCCCTGGAACCCTCTCTACCCCCTTTCCTTCTTCCCCCGGACCCCCTCCTCTTGGAACTTGTGTCGTGGTGGTTGTGTGTATGTGTGTGTGTGTGTGTGTGTGTGTGTGTGTGTGTGTGTGTGTATGTGTGTGTGTGTGCGCACATTCCACGCACACACATACACAGAGAGAGAGAGATGGTGTCTCCAAGAGGCTAGCCTCTCCCTGATGTCCATCTGTGTCCTCGGGTACGTGTCCTAAAAGGAGGGGGAAGAGGTATGTAGGAAGGGGGTGTGTGGGGGAGGGGGGAAAAGGGAGAGGTAGGTGAGTGTATAAGGGGCTGTTTGTGTAGGAGTAAGGGTGAAGAATGGGAGAGGGAGTATATGGGGAGAAGGAGTTTAAGGGGGAGAGGGAGTTTAAGGGGGAAAGGGAGTGTATCGGGAGACAGGGAGGTGATGGATTACGACTGGGAATAAGAACCTGACTTTACTCCCGGGAATGGGAATAAACAATAACAGAAAACGAGAACAGCGAGAAGGGTAGACTTCACTAGATGTTACCCTAGCCGCCCTAACACCGTATATCTCTTGTCTTAATTAACAACAGAGTCAAGATAAAGTAGAGAGTATCACTTGTTTAGACTCGGGAGCCTCGTACCACTGAAACTAGAAGCTCCTGTGGTGTCTGGGTAGAGTCTTGTGGTATTTTCGACGCCATGTTTATTTAGATGCAAACACTACTTGAGCCTAGACGTTCCAAGGGGGGGAGGGAGGAGAGGAGGAGATAGTGGGGGGGAGAGGGAGATAGTGGGGGGGAGAGGAGGAGACAGTGGGGGAGACACTTAGTTATGGTAGCCTCGTTACAATATCGAATCCATATTTAGGAGGGAATATTTGTGTTCTGGCCTAAAGTTAACCTGTTATTTAGGTTTTCACGTCATATTTACGAGAAAAAATAATAACAGGGAAAGTTTCAGTCATCCATCTTTGTGCCTTGGCTTAAGTGAACCAGTTAGGGGCAGTCTTACATCAACCAGGTAGGAGAATATCGTAGGAACCTCTGAGAATCCATCTTCGTACAGTTAGCTTAAGTTAACCAGTCTTTTACCGATCTCCCGTGACCAGTTAAGGTTAAAAAGTGAAGTTATAGTAATCTTTGAGAATCCATCTTTGTGTCTAAGGTAAAATTTGAACAGTTTTATAGGTTGTCACATCACCAATTACGAGAAATGGTTAATATAAAAGCATTTAGTAATCTTGGTTTGTTTCTAAACTAAAGGTTAAATTCTCTCATTAAAACTTACGAGAAAAAATTCATAACTGTAGGACTCCTCCTACCTGGCCGCCGCTGTAGTGACCAGGTAGGAGAGTTAACTTGCCCTACTGGCTAATTACACGTGTATTTAGTATGATGTACACCTGCCGTTGCATAGATCTCCCCCCCCCCTTACAATGTTATATGGGAGGCCGTGATTATACCTTTCTGAGGCCGATTTACAAAGACTCGCCATAAACCAGAGTGGGATTTGTCAGTTCAATTTTCTTGGGCATTCAGCCGTACTGAGTAGTGGAGGGGGAGGACTCAGGGGGGAGGATTCAGAAGGGGGAGGGGGGGGTAGGAGGAGGGGGAACTTTAAGGGATGATGATGGCGGGGAGGGGAAATAGGCCTATTAATATGGTAATTTCTGATGCGTTTGGGAGAAGACGAGAAATAAAGTTTTTTGTGTTGTAGAACAGAACGAGGCGATTAATATAGTGCCCCTATGAGTATAATAGAGCTCTTTGATACACTGGTAGTCTTGCTGTTACGGTTATATCTCTTGTTATTATATATCAAAGCTAAAGTATATAACAATTATAATATAGCTTTTATACGTTTTTTTATATCTTATTGTAATAGAACAAAAGAGAGGCGATTACAATATGGCTTTTGTGGTTATATTAGGTTTTTTTTTACTTTTTTTAGGTTACGCTCATAATAGAACTTCTTGTTGTTTTTATTTGTTTTATTTTTTTATTTTAGAAAGCTTACCAAAAACTTAATTAGGATGGACGTAGTAGGATAATATTATAGACGTTGCTCTCTCTTTCTCACTTTCTCTTTCTTTCTTTCTTTCTTTCTTTCTTTCTTTCTTTCATCTTCCTCTCTTTCTTCTCTCCTCTCCTCCCCAACACCACCAGCTACGCTTGATGTCATCTCCCCATTCCTAGTTTACACCCCAGTAACTCAGCTCCCCCTCCCTCCCTCCCTCCCTCTCCCATATTGCTGGCCGTGGGACAGGACCTCCATATAGGGCTAGGGTGGGATGGGCACCCCCTTTCCCTTTGTATTTGTCAGTGTCTCTATAATCTCCATGATGTATGCCCCCTCCCTCCTTCCCTCCCTCTACCCCTCCCTCCTTCCCTCCCTCTACCCCTCCCTCCTTCCCTCCCTCTACCCCTCCCTCCCTCCCTCCTTTACACTGAACATACCCCTCCCTCCCGTCTCCTATATACATGGAGTAATGCCAATAATTACCAGCGTGTGCAATTGGGTTAGGTAGAGGGAGGGTGGGAAGGAAGGGGGTAGATATCCGTGTTTGGGTTGAATGATGGAGTGTTTGTGGAGGGGAGATGGAGGGAGGGTGTAGTTAAGGGAGGTAGAGGGGAGGGAACTCTTGGGGGAGTGTGAATCAGGGAGTAACCTTTGGAAAGATGGGAAGGAGGGGTGAGTAACGGAGGTGGTGTATAAGGTAGGAAGAAAGGAGAGTAAAGGAGTGACAAGGTTAAGGAAGATTTGAGGGAGGTAAGGATACTTTTAGGGAGGGAAGTAGGGAGGGAGAGACAGTTTTAGGGAGGGAAGTAGGGAGGGAGAGATAGTTTTAGGGAGGGAAGTAGGGAGGGAGAGACAGTTTTAGGGAGGGAAGTAGGGAGGGAGAGATAGTTTTAGGGAGGGAATTAGGGAGGGAGAGATAGTTTTAGGAAGGGCAGGAGGTAGGAAAGGAGGGAACTGGAGCAATAGGAAGAGCTCTACTAACGTGTATCTGTGTAGGGGAGATAATAGTTTATGGGTGGGTGAGAAGGGCTTGTTACTGCTGAGAGAGAGAGAGAGAGAGAGAGAGAGAGAGAGGATATGTATCAGTGAATAAGAGAGAGAGAGAGAGAGAGAGGATATGTATCAGTAAATGAGAGAGAGAGAGAGAGATTATAAGAGACAAAGAGAGGGGGAGATAGGGTGTGTGTGTATGTGTGTGTGTGTGTGTGTGTGTGTGTGTCTGTGTGTGTGTTTGTATCAGTAAAAGTATGAGAGAGAAAGATAGATATCACACCAGCTGAACAAAATACTACCTCCTCGCCTCCTTGGTATCGTGGATCACACCAGGATTGAGTTACATTATATTACGATATCAACTGATGGATGAATACATTATCCCGAGTCCATCATTCTCAATTACACACCTGAGGAACATCCATATGCCAGGTGAGGTGAGGTGAGGTGAGGTGAGGTGAGGTGAGGTTGATCTTACAGCTTCTCTCATATCGCTTGGAGACTCGCCAGAACGATTTACAGTAAATATTATTTTTTTTGTTGCGTGTATATTGTTATTGTCGTCAAATTGCTTCTAGTGATTTTTACCTGAATGTTACCTGTCTAATGGTGATATTTTTTATATAGGAGTAAATAGTTGAAGTGGTTTCTTAATGTTTATTGAGGTAATGTTATCTGTTAATTATGATCATTTAATTATTTTCGTATATTTATGATCGCTATATTACTTTCACCTGTCTACAGTTGAAAATTAATTAGCGTTGATCTTTTATAGGTGTGGTTATTTACATTGGTTCTTTGGTCATCGTATGTATCTATAATTATGTAATTTAGTTTTACTGTATTTCGCATTTATTATATTCGCTGTACGATGTTGTGTTATTTTGGGTGATTTTAAACTACCGGTAATTTTTAAATGTGATTTCTACGTTTATATTAGTACTTCATAGTTTAAGGTACTTTGATCCTACTGCCAGATCCCCAGGTCCTTCGTTTAGTTCCCTGAATCTTGTTCGTGTTTCTCGTGAAGTCTTGACGGGCTGAGCGCAAACCTGAGAGTATTATCTCTTAAAATGATTAATTATGTACCGGGTATTGTGTGTGTGTGTGTGTATGTGTATATCTGTGTCTCTGTGTGTCTTCATATATGTGCAAGTAAATTTTCTATACATGTAAGTGTCTGTGCTTGCGTGTGTGTGTGTGTGTGTGTGTGTGTGTGTGTGTGTGTGTGTGTGTGTGTGTGTGTGTGTGTGTGTGTATATCTGTGTCTCTGTGTGTCTTCATATATGTGCAAGTAAGTTTTCTATACATGTAAGTGTCTGTGCTTGCGTGTTTGTGTGTGTGAACCTGTGTGCGTGTGTTTATAACGTGTACGCAACAACAGATTTAAGTCGAAATTACGATGCTTAATAGTACACAGCCGGAGAGGAAGATCAAACCTATCCGCGGATAACCTGAGATACAAGATGCTAATCACCTGTATTTAAGCCAGACATCTGATGTAATTGATCATTAAATCAACTTTTATTATATGGTGATGAAGAGTGAAGCCCGCGGTCTCTGGCCCTAAGATGGTCGCTGGTGCTGGAGAGTGAGGTGGGGCAGGGAGGTGGGGTGTTGGGAGGGACGGGGTGGTGTTAGGTGTGGTATGGGGCTGGTGTGACGGAGGGAGGTGATGTGAGTGGGATGAGGAAGGGGGTGAGGGACGAGATGGGGTGAGGTGAGGTGAGGTTGGTCCTGGAGGAGGGTGGGATGAGGGAGGTAAGGGAGGTGGGTGATGGAAGGAAAGGGTGGGGTGAGGTGAGGTTGGTCCTGGAGGAGGGTGGGATGAGAAGTAAGGGAGGTGGGTGATGGAAGGAAGAGGGTGGGGTGAGGTGAGGTTGGTCTGGAGGGTGGGATGAGGGAGTAAAGGGAGGTGGGTGATGGAAGAAGGGGTGGGGGGAGGTGAGAGTTGGCCCTGTCTGCATGTGTGTATGTTAGAGTAGTTGTCACAAGATGTAATTGAGATAGTTGAGAGGAGGAGAGAGAGAGAGAATGCGTGATAATAGAGTAAAGACGAGAAGGAGTGAACTGAAGAGAGAGAAAATGAGATAGTTAAGGGAGGGTGAGAGATAGGGGAAAGAAGAAGATAGAGAGAGAGATAATAAAGGAAAGGAGACAAACATAAGGAAGGAGAAGGAGTAAGATAATAAGGAAAGAAGGAGAAGGATTGGTATGAGAGAAAAACGAAGAGATAGCAGAAGGAAGAGAAGAATAAGAGGAGTGACAAAAGTGAAGACAAACTTTTCCTACAGATTATATTTATTGGTTACAGAAATCTTTGTATTCTAGTTACCAACATGAATTACAGAATCCCTTGTATTCCTTTTGTATTTCTCAGCTTCCAGGATCAGTAGTACAGTATTTTGTACCGGATTCCTCACTCTGTAATAACCTAGGAACCCTGAGTGAAGCTGTCTGTGAGGGTAAGGGGTACTGTAGCGGGTGTAGCGTCGGCCGGGGCTTGTGAGGCAGACACCCGCTAGTTCTGTCATTACTCGTATAATTCAGCTATTTCGGACACAACGAGACGCGAGAGAGTAAGAAGGTGTGTGTGTGTGTGTGTGTGTGTGTGTGTGTGTGTGTGTGTGTATGTGTGTGTGTGTGTGTGTGTGTGTGTGTGTGTGTCTGTGTGTGTGTGTGTGTGTGTGTGTGTGTGTGTGTGTGTGTGTGTGTGTGTGTGTGTGTGTGTGTGTGTGTCTGTGTGTGTGTGTGTGTTTATTATTCCAGGTGTTGTGTGGCGGCGTTGTTCATCCTGTAATTAGGAAATAACGTAATAGGTATGTGTACAAGTAACTCGTAATGGGGGCACCTGTTTGTGGGTATGACTGTTTTTATTTATTGCGAGGGTTGTACACAGGTGTGGACTGGTGTCTGATAAAAAAAAAGTACTGGTAGATCTCTTGATAATTTAACAGGTGTGTACAGGTAATGGTCACGTAGTAGGTGTGTACAGGTAATGTATCATGTAGCAGGTGTGTACAAGTATGTCAGTTGATAAGTGTTCAATAAGAAGATTCTATAACTGGCGTAGAGTTTCAGGGATTCAGGAGGGCTAGCGAACGTATATAGCCTGAACGGACCTAACACATTTAAGGTGCTTCAACAAGATACGGTTCTCAGGGGCTGTGGAACCTATTTGTGGTGAACGGCCCTCAAGTGTCGGTTTCCCCTAACCAGTCGGTCCTTGGTTGGTCCTCACCAATTTTGCCTCGCTCTAATTGGCTTACCAGAATGACTCGTTGGCTAAGGTAAACACAAGGCTGGGATGTGTTTAGTGCGTCCCCCTCCTCCCGTTTTCTGTGTTATAACCAATATATTAGGACTGGCCCGCCTTCCTCCCGTTTTCTATGCCATAAATATCGAGTATGGCCCGCCCTCTTCCCGTTTTTTATGCTATAACCAATATATTGAGGATGGCTCGGGTTATTACGGTCGTTATGACTCCTATTGTAAGATTAGGTAAGGTTCATTAATAGATAATAATACATCATAAGGTGGTGATAAAGTGATGTACTGAGAGAGAGAGAGAGAGTTACTGGTGATGTTTTATGTCTTCAAACTCAGGCATAAAAACAAGGTAATTGATTCCTAGATAATTTTGTGGTATATTTGATGGTTGTTGTAGGAAAATGTGTTTTTGATAAATACAAGGTTATTATTATTATTATTATTAATATTATTATTATTATTATTATTATTATTATTATTATTATTATTATTATTATTATTATTATATTAATATTATTATTGTGTGTGTGTGTGTGTGTATTATTATTATTATATTATTATTATTATTATTAATATTATTATTATTATTATTATTATTATTATTAAATATTTTAATTGAAAATTCTGCATATCGTGGGAGGGTGAGTGAGAAGGGGGGAGGAGGGGGACTGGAGAATAGATGCTTATCATATTTTTAAGAAGATAAATTATCCGTCCACATCATCCTTCTTCTCTCACCCTCCCTCCCTCCCCCTCCCTCCCTCCCCCCTCCCTCCTCCCTCCCCTCCCTCCCTCCCTCCTCCCTCCCTCCTCCTCCTTTTCTCCCTCCCTCGACCTCTTCTCATCCAGGTTGATTAATGTGTGGTGGTCACTGGAAGAATCTAAACAGTAATTATGCATACAATAATTGTTTAATAAGGAGAGGAGGATGCCAAGTCACTGTGAGCATTAAAACAGGTGTCATGATAATTAAGTAGAGGGAGGGAGGGGTGCTCACCTGTGTGGGCATGTTGCAACACTCAGGTGAGGTGATGTTGTAGCTGGTGGGAGGGGTATGTGGGGTGGTAGTTGTTGTAGGTGGTAGTTGGGGGATCGTGGGTGGTAGTGGTGATGGTTGGTGGTGGTGTTGGATGGTGTGGATAGGTATTAGTGATGGATGGTTGGGTGGTAGATGGTGTGTGGTGATGATGGATGGTTGGGTGGATGGTAATGGGTGGTGGATGGTTGTGATGAGTGGGTGATGGGTGGTGGTGGTAGATGGCTAGGTGGGTGGCTGCGATGATTGGGTGATGTTGGTGGTGATGGGTGGATGGTATTAATGAGTGGGTGAAGGTGTTGGGTGGTAGTGCTTGACGGGTGGGTGTGTTTGTACTGGGTGTTGTAGATAAGAGCGGACCAACACGGGCGGTACTGAAGCTCATTATGCAATTTTTTTTCGAATTGTCTTATTATTTTTTAAATTAGAGAGACACACAAAGGGATGACCAGACTGACAAATGGTGATAAAACAGACATGAACACACACACACGTCCCATCATCCCTACAGAGTACTCCCCGCCCCTGGCAGAGTTACACACAGTATCTCTTAAGAGGTGAAAATCAAACTACTACAACTTAATATATTACTAACTTACATCATGCATTATATATTATAAGTGTTATTTTATGTATTATACTTATATCTCACCCCTTATCTCTATAATCGGATGCTTGCTTCTGTTATAGACGATCCCTCGACGTCAATGGTGAATGAGGCTGGAGTTGATATAATTTGTATTTTTTATTTTTTTTTTATTTTTTTTTTTTTGGGGGGGGCTGGTTTGTTAAATCCGGTTTGTATTATCGAGTTTGATCAGGGTTGGGATATGTTTATGATTCCTGTGTGTGTGTGTGTGTTTTATGTAAGTATGTTTGATTGGTAGGAGTCTAGTGTTGTTTATTGTTGATTAGTTTATTATTATTATTATTATTATTATTATTATTATTATTATTATTATTATTATTATTATTATTATTATCATTATTATTATCACACCTGTTACGTACTTAATAATATTTAGTAATTTTCATAGTAGACATATTATTCTTGAGAACTATCTGGTATATAAGTAATTCTAGTAGGTAGAATATGTCAAACCCCATTAGATTAACATGACATACTTACCTGTATATATAAATTAGACCTATAAGACTTTGGTAAGACGCAAGTACTATACAAGCGAGATATAATAAGGCTCCGTCCCTATTAATCTGATAGCCGTCCCTATTAGACATAATATGATAACGGTTCGTATGAAGTAGACAGTATAAGCGCCTGTGCCCATTAATATAATAGCCGTCCTCCTGTGCCCTATAAATACACCGAGACGTCATATAAATTCATATAAAATTTCTGATACGTTGCCTATAGGGGGTACGAGGTAGGGAGGTGCGGGAGGGGGCAGGGTACGGGGGTGGGGTAGGAAGGTGTGGGTGGGAGGTGGGTAGGGAGGTAGTGAAGGGGGTGGGGTAGAGGGTGGATTAAGAGAGGTGTGGGTGGAAGGTGGGGTAGGAGGCAAGATTTGAAGGTGTGGGTGGGGGTTGGAGTAGGGATATTTACCTGGCAGAGAAATGATTTGGTGCGGGGTTGAAGGGGTGGAGTGGAGAGGGGGGATGATGTTCAGGAAGGAGGAAGGAAGGAAGAGAGAGAGAGAGAGAGAGAGAGAGAGAGAGAGAGAGAGAGGAGAGATGGCAAGAGGATAAGAGAGGTTTTTTAGGGGAGGCATTAAGGCCATGTTACGAGGGGTGATGCTTGTTAAGGTAAGGAGGAAGATGGGCATTTGTAAACCAATCAGAATCGCTGTCAGGATCGTCTCATTATAATCAACACAACACTACCTTTTTATCTGATACCATCTCTCTCTCTCTCGGTGTAGTGAATGATAAGAAAAATAAAAAAAACCGGAAGACTTAACAGGTCCTAACATAATTTGTTTCTCAATAAGAGGAGCACAAAAAAAGAAGAAATAAAATAATAATACGAAGAAAGACTTAAGAGGTAGTGAGATAATTGCGTACATTATGCTATAGTGAACAATGGCTCGTAAATCCTCAATGAACGATACCCCCAGTCTTGTTCCCTCGTCGCAGGCTTATCGAACGACCTCGTTAGGGTTGACTGATATTGACGCCAACAGGTCGTTTTCCCTCAGGCACCTCATTGGCTAGTTCCTTATCGGCTCGTTCTGCTCAGATCACTTGCTTGATTCTTGATTATAAGGACTTAAGTAATGGCACCAGTTCTCTCCCATCTCTCATCTCCCGTCTCCCATCTCTCATCTCTCATCTCTCATCTCCCATCTCCCATCTCTCATCTCCCGTCTCCCATCTCTCATCTCTCATTTCCCATCTCCCATCTCTCATCTCTCATCTCCCATCTCTCATCTCTCACCTCCCATCTCTCATCTCCCATCTCTCATCTCCCATCTCTCATCTCCCATCTCTCATCTCTCTTCCCATCTCCATCTCTCTCTCCCATCTCTCATCTCCCATCTCTCATCTCTCTACCAGGTCTATATTATCTCCTGGAACTATATCTCTCAGCTATTATATTATATTGGTTATATGTCGTAGAGAGATATATTATTTTCTTTATCTAATGGCTTGTATATCCAGTTATCTTTATTAAGAGTTAAATAGGTTCTACTTATTGATTATTTATGGGGCTGGAACTTTCGCTACTCGTTATTGATTTGTGTGTGTGTGTGTGTGTGTGTGTGTGTGTGTGTGTGTGTGTGTGTGTGAGAAAAGAGTAATTGAGGCTTTGTGAACTATCCTCACTAATTAAACTTTATTATTATTATTATTATTATTATTATTTTACTGCAATCACTAATATTTTTTTTATTACTAAAACACTATGATGGTAAAATTTATATACCAATATTTTTATTATTATTCCCTTTTTTTTATTACTAGAAAAAACCCCACACAAACAATAAGTTAATAAATAAAAGTATAAAAAAAAAATTAGGTTCCGTAAAAAATTATAATAAGAGAAATTGGGTATTTTATCTCCGGCTCCGTTTGGTAATGTATTCAGCCGCGGTCCTTTTGAAAAAATATTTGGGGATACGATTTGTTTTTGTTTCGTCGTGGAACAAAATTGCATAATGCATGACGGTCAAGAGCCTCATATTGCCACACACTTTGTACCCTCCTCCCTTTCTCTCCCTCCCTCCTCCTTCCTTCTCTCCCTCCTCCTCCTCCTCCCTCCTTCTCTCCTCTAAGCGGTCACTCCTGAAAACGCCAAGTCACCCATACCTGGCCACTACTTCCCATTCTTACCCCACTACTGCTCACGCCCTACCTACGCCTACTACTCACGCCCATACCTACGCCCACTACTCACGCCCCTCGCCTACCTGCCCCGCCACCTACGCCCCTACTGCTCACGCCCATACCTACGCCTACTACACGCCCATACCTACGCCCTGTACACGCAGGGTAAACAGTCTGTGTTGATGTTTAAGTCCTCACCAAAGCCCCACACGCCATACCACACTCACTTTGCCCACCCCACGCCGATACCCCAGCCTACCCACCTCGTTACCGCCCATGGCCACACCCTGAACACTTACTCTCTCCTATACCCCGTCCGTTACCGCCCCACCCTTTACCGCCACCCACTACCGCCCACGCCCGCGAATTTACTGATAAATTACCGACTACACTGAGGTTTTAGTGATAAATTTGCCTTTGGAAAAATAATGTGAAAGAGTTTTGTATTTTTACGTGATGTGTGTGTGTGTGTGTGTGTGTGTGTGTGTGTGTGTGTGTGTGTGTGTGTGTACTAATATCAAATTCTTATTAATCACAATAAACATTTTACCAAAAGTTTAATAATTAATAACTAATCACCTGTTTTTTTTCTTGCAGGTAAGTAACACCTGTACAGAAGACGTAACGGACACACCTGTAATGTAAGTCCCGTTGACATCAGGTGAGTGGGAGGCATCTGTTTACCTCACACACAACAGATGGTGAGAAACATCACAGCATCTTCTCTGGTCAGCTCCCAGTCTGTCGTTATGTCTCACCTGTAAGAGAGAGAGAGAGAGATTTGATATATTTTTGAAACGGTAGAGAAATTAAGAGAATATCCAGATTTTTTCATTATATGTGTGTTTAAGTTTGGTCAGAATAATAATAATATACATTTGTTTTCATAAGTTTAATTTGGTTTTCATGATTAGTTTTTTTTTTAGTCAATAATTGAAAAAACTGTTTTAGTATTTATTTATTTATTTATTTATTTATTTTATTAATATTTTTTCCTCAGGGGTGTATGAGGCGTTTCCCCAGTACATAATTTAATATTGTTAAATTTAGCGTTTAAAAGACGTGTACAGTAATATGTGAGATAATTTTTGGATAAAGGTTAAAGTGATGTCGTGATTAAGGGGCGTCTCCATAATTATTGACTTTATTATCAACCTTCAATTATTATATGGTTAAGAAAATGTTGCTATATAGGTATATTTTCGATTACCTCTGTTATTATTATATATTGTTGTTATAACTTGTAATTGGTTATATCAATATTTTTCTTCCATATTTTCTAATTCGATGATATTTTGGTTATATATTTTTTTTATAGTTTTTTGTACTTTTTTGTCTCTTTTTTATTTTTATTTATATTGTTTCACGCGAACTTATCCCACTCTGAGCTCCGATTAATATGTACGTAAATACAAGTACTAAAATACACACACACACACACACACACACACACACACACACACACACACACACACACACACACACACACACACTCTCCTCCTCTTCGTCCTTCCATTTCCTTCTAACCATTCATTCTTCTTTCTCCCACCATATTCTCCTCCCCTTCTCTTCCTCCTTCTTCCTCTCCTTTCCTCCGATTGTTTTCACCATCATCCTCCCCTTTCCCTTCACAAAGTCAGACCAGATTGCTAGGTCATCTAGCCAAGTTATGATCACACTTTACCTATCCCAACCTTGAGTTCTATCCACAGCCCTCTCCTCTTCCCTACCCCCCTCCTTCACCCCTCCCCCCATTTCCTCCCCACACCTTCCTCCTCCCTGCCCAATTCCTTCCCCTACCACTCCTTCTCCTCTCCTGTCCTTCTCTCTCCTCCCCGCATCCTTCCTCCTCCTCTTGCCTCCTCCTCCCCCTCCCCTTCCCCCCCCTCCCCACCTCCCCCACCCTGTCTTCCTTTTAGATCTTTGTAAATATAAATAAAGTGTGATCATAGTGAAAGAGGGAGGGAGAAACAGGGAGATAAAGAGGGGGAATAGGAGGAGGGAAGGAGAAACAAGGAAGAAGGGGGGAGGAAGATGAGGGAAACGGTGGAGGGGGTTAGGACGTGTATTCAGGATGCATTGTAAAAGATGGCGTCAGAATTACACCTGAGACTCTACCGTGATCAGCTTATTCTTTCTATTCCATCCAGATACGACAATAAACTCACCAAGATGAATTTCAAAATGGCGTCATATTTGTACTAAGACTCATCCATACAGTCAACGGAGGAAAAATAAAATAAATTATAGAGGTAAATATTTATATGACATACGGAAAAAAATCACAGAGAAGACTTACAAAATGACGTCGTAAGATCACTGAGACTCGACTTTCTAGTTACGAGAGAAAAAAAAAAAAATCGTAGGTAAATTCGAGTATCCTGCCACAGTATATATTATGAAGGGTAAAATTTACATGGAATAATTATGGTATAAGTCTGCCTGTTTGAGGGTGGAGTAAACACGAGGATTAGGAATAAGCCCACCGTGTATAGTGGCGAGGGTGGGAGGGAGGGTAAGGAGGGATTTGGATGGCAGGGAAGGGTTGGGCTGATTAGGATGGAGAGAAAGGAGATTGAGATTGATGGGGTGGGAGAGAAGGGAATGGAAGGGAGTGGGATGGAGAATGGACGGAGGGAGACAGATCAACTGCAGAAGATGTAATGGAAGGGAGGGTCACTTTCTCTCCCTTTCCCTCTCTCTATCTCTCTTTCCACACACACACACACACACACACACACACACACACACACACACACGTCTCGACAAGGGCTGCTCACTTGCGTCCACCCTCCTCGCCCATTTCCTCCCAGCGCCTCCCATTTCCCCTCCCCATTTCCCGTCACGCCTTGCCAATTTCCCAACCTCGGTGCTTTACCCATTTGTTCTTCCCCTCCTGATCCATTTACCTATTTTGGGAACCTCTCTTTATACCGTTTATCCTTTTTCCTCTCTACACTATCCTTCCCCTTTTCTTTCTCCACACTATTTTTTTTCATTCTTCCTTTTCAGTTACCATTCTATCACATTTCTCCCATTTCGTTTATCATCTCACCACCAAATCCCTTCCACTTGCCCTTCTCTCCAATCCCCCTCATTACCCCCTTTCCATCCAATCCCTCTCACTCCTTAACATCCAATCCCCTATTCCATCCAATCCCTCTTTCCCATCCCATTTCTTCCCTAAGTTTTTACACCCAGGTAATTTCATTCATGGGTTCAGGTACCTTAATGAGGTACTAGGTGGGTAAGGTGGGCGTGCGTGGTGGGTAAGGTGGGCGTGCGTGGTGGGCAAGGTGGGCGGCGTGCGTCGGGACGGTAGCAGTGGATAGGAAGGTGTTCTCCCGTAGGTTAATTATATGGTACTACCTGTGTTTTCGTGCTCAACCAGGTGTACCAGTTTGTTGTCTTAAGGGTTTAGGCTGGGGATGGTGGGTCTCTCTCTCTCTTATCCTGACACACACACACACACGCACATCCGTCACAGGCACCAACACTTACACCAACAGATAACCATACATAAAATTATACAATTATTAACGAGTGCCATCCTCACCCTACCTCGCTTTTCACCCACCCATCCACCTACCATCCTCCTTCACCCACCTCCCTCACCCAGACCTAAAACTCGGTATCATCCCTCGATAATAAGACAGCCAAACACCTCCACGTCAAACCTTACGGAAAATCTTTGACTAACGACTGCACGATATGCATGGGTCTGCACTATCTCCGTGAGCAAATTATGACAGTATTCTCGGTATCAGCAGACGATCTTAGAAGCCATGAAGCCCCGGTCTCCTTACTAGGGTCTGGCGACGTGTGCAACAGCCATATACGTTTAGTAACTTGGTTGTGTTCTAGACAAGGGTTTGGTGTAGGGAGGTCACTGCCAGCGGGGTGTTGGTGTTGGGTGGATGGGGTGTGGTGATGCTGTGTTGGGTGGATGGGTGGGTGGTGATGCTGTGTTGGGTGGATGGGTGGGGTGATGCTGTGTTGGGTGGATGGGTGTGTGCTGAGTGGAGGGTGGGGGTGGTGGCATGTTGTGGTGGTGGTGGTGCTGTGGTTTGGTGGTAACTAAGGGTAGTTTTTCTGTGGTTTGAATGTGTGGTGTGGTATTTGATGGTGTTTATGGTGAATTGGGTAGTATCTAGTGTGGGTGGAGAGAGAGAGACGTATAGGTGTACATATGTTGAATGTCCCATGAATATGTGTGTGTGTGTGTGTGTGTGTGTGTGTGTGTGTGTGTGTGTGTGTGTGTGTGTGTGTGTGTGTGTGTGTGTGTGTGTGTGTGTTCCTACACATGTAAAATTCAACAAATCAACAGCAGGCAACCTTCCCAGCCACCTGCACCCCCACAAGTCAACAACAACAAGCTGTCGACAGTGGCAGGAATCCACCAATCACTACATCACGTCTAGGAACCAGCTACCAATCACCTCCATCGACTAGGACCCGAACAACCAATCACGAACCTCAGATATAACCCCGAACATCCAATCACCGCCTTCGAATAAAAGAACAACCAATCAATCCACTCGAATACAACAACCCCGACAGCCAATCACTATACACTGATACAATCCCAACAAACAATCATCACCTATCGGCCAACAAACTGACAACCAATCGCTCCTGCAAAAGACTCCAACGTCCAATCACCAATCGCGAGTGTATCTACTGTGCCTTCACGACTTTCAAATTCAAGAAGCGAATCATTTTTTCTCATAAGGTTTTTCCTGAAGGGTCAAGGTACCTGTTGGGGGGGTATTACAGGTGCAAAGGATTTTGGCTTCCGAAGGAGTGGGTGTAGGGTGGGTGGGTGGGTGGAGTGGGTGAGTGCTAGGATGGTCTCTCTCTCTCTCTCTCTCTCTCTCTCTCTCTCTCTCTCTCTCTCTCTCTCTCTCTCTCTCTCTCTCTCTTTTTTGATGCACTGAGCATTAGTGTGAATGATAATATTTTTTCTAAAAATTGGGTAGCTGTGTGTGTGTGTGTGTGTGTGTTTTGTTTATACCCAAAGGACCAGACCTTCCACCCCCAAACACCTCTTAAGAACCCTGCGTAGGACCCACCTCACGTAGGACATTGGCTGGTGGCTCCACCAATAAAAACTGACAAATTGGAATTAGTTGCTAGGGTGTTTACCATATCAACTTAACAAGCAGCTGAGGAATCTTGCATGTGAATACAGGGCCAGGTGTTGCACTTGTAAATCACCCACACCTGTGACACCCCAGGTGTTCATATACACCTGTGACACGTACCCCAGGTGTTCGTATACACCTGTGACACATACCCCAGGTATTCGTGTACACCTGTAACACATGCCCAGGTGTTCGTCATACATGTGACACATACCCCAGGTGTTTGTATATGGAGGTGTTCATTACACTGTGTTGGTGTTGTAGGTGTTCATGCACCTGTGACACTCCCCAGGTGTTCATACACCTGTGACACATCTGGTATTCGTATACCCTGTAACACGTACCCCAGGTGTTCAACACCTGTGACACATACCCAGGTATTCATATACACCTGTGACACTTACCCCAGGTGTTCGTATACACCTGTGACACTTACCCCCAGGTGTTCATATACACCTGTGTGCTTACCTGAGTGTTCGTATACACCTGTGACCTTACCCAGGTATTCGTATACACCTGTAACACATTCCCCAGGTATTCGTATACACCTGTAACACGTACCCCAGGTGTTTGATATACACCTGTGACACCCCAGGTGTTCGTATACACCTGTGACACTTACCCAGGTGTTCATATACACCTGTGACACTTACCCCAGGTGTTCGTATGCACCTGTGACCTCTCAGGTGTTCGTATACACCTGTGACACTTACCCCCAGGTGTTCACCTACACAAGGGTGAACACCCCCGTGTTTTTACAATTATTCTTTTGTTACCTGCGTGAAAACTTTACAGTATCAGTTAATATCATTAATATTCATTAATTCGTTATCATGTGAATATTTCTTGTTTCGTTTTGTTTTTTTTCAGTTCGTTTGATTCCATTTTTCATTATTTTTTTTTACAGTATTTTAATGTCAATTTTATATATTTTATATTTCCTTCTTACTTTCACTTAATAATTTTTTTATTTCATTGACTCTACTCATTTACTTACTGTGTTATATATGTTATTATTATTATTATTATTATTATTATTATTATTATTATTATTATTATTATTATTATTATTATTATTATTATTATTATTATTATTATTATTATTATTATTATTATTATTATTATTATTATTATTATTATTATTATATTTGTGTTTCTTGTTAGATATTTTTCTCATTCTCCGTAATTAAGTTAATAGTTTTTAAAGTTATTTGTATAATTAATAATAGTAAACAACTTGACTTAAATAAATATCACAAAATACAAACACGCAGGAGACTTACTTGATTACATCTAAATTAAAACAAAAAACCGCTTTTAAAATTACCCCATTAGAATTAACGACCAACAGCGGCCAATGAGCGGCGGCGTGTTGTATGAGAGCTCAACCACGCAGGTCCTGTACCCCTGATTGGTTAACTGGAACGAATGACGACCAGTCTTTAATTGGCAATTTGTCGATGGTTTGAGTCTTAGTGTTGAAGAGTTAGTGTGTGTGTGTGTGTGTGTGTGTGTGTGTGTGTGTGTGTGTGTGTGTGTGTGTGTGTGTGTGGTTTTGTGGTGTGTGTGTGTGTGTGTGTGTGTGTGTGTGTGTGTGTGTGTGTGTGTGTGTGTGTGTGTGTGTGTGTGTGTGTGTGTGTGTGTGTGTGTGTGTGTGTGTGTGTGTGTGTGTGGGGTGTGTGGTGTGTGTGTGTGTGTGTGTGTGTGTGTGTGTGGGTGTGTGTGTGTGTGTGTGTGTGGTGTGTGTGTGTGTGTGTGTGTGTGTGTGTGTGTGTGTGTGTGTGTGTGTTTTTGGGGGTCAACTCTCCTACCTCTTATCCATTCTTCTTCTTCTTATATTTATCCTTCCCTCCACACAACACCCTCACACAGCACCTCCCTCCTCCCCCCCTCCTTCCCTCCACAACTCCCTCACACAGACACCCTCCTCCCTCCCCTCCTTCCCTCCACACAACTCCCCTCACACACAGACACCCTCCTCCCTCCCTCCCTCCCCTCCCCTTCCCCTCCACAACACCTGCACAGACACCCTCCTCCCCTCCTCCCTCCCTCCTCCTCCCTCCCCTCCTTCCCCTCCTCCCAACTCCCTCACACAGACACCCTCCCTCCCTCCCCCCTCCTTCCCTCCACCACAACACCCCCCTCTGACACCCCTCCCTCCCTCCCTCCCTCCCCCTCCTTCCCTCTATCTTACCCCTCCCACACACACCCTCCCTCCCTCCCTCCCTCCCTCCCACCTCCCCTCTCCCTCCCCCTCTTTCCCTCCACACAAACTCCCTCACAGACACCCCTCCCTCCCCTCCCTCCCTCCTCTCTCCCTCCCCCTCCCTTCCCTCCCACAACACCCTCACACAGACACCCTCCCTCCTCCCTCCCTCCCCTCCCTCTCTCCCTCCCCCCTCCTTCCCTCCCACAACTCCCCTCACCCAGACCCCACCCTCCCTCCCTCCCCTCCTTCCCTCCACACGACACCCTCACACCAGACACCCTCCTCCTCCCCTCCCTCCCCTCCCCTCTCTCCTCCCCTCCTTCCCTCTCCACACGACACCCCTCACACGGACCACCCTCCCTCCTCCCCCCTCCTTCCCTCCCACGACACCCTCACACAGACACCCTCCCCTCCCTCCCTCCCTTCCCCTCCACACAACTCCCTCACACAGACACTAACTAATAGTCCACGTGTCTACGGCTGATTTAAACGGGGCAAGATCCTGCTCTGTTAGATACCTGAGGGAAGA